>NW_027478530.1:900000-1105186 GCF_051014685.1 Ptiloglossa arizonensis | reverse complement strand
CCTAGTATTCGTTTCGAGCATCAAACTGCGAAAATTTTGAGTTTCTAAAGCGTTCTTATCTCCAAACTGTCATATCTCGCGAACGGATTGATCAATCCGCAAATTTCTGTTGCATCTGAAAGTAGAAAAATCGCCCGATTTACAACGGTAGGTGTAGTTTTCCCTAGGCCGTTCTAGTTATTCGTTTCGAGCATCAGAAATGCGAAATTTTGAGTTCCTCAAGCGTTTCTTACCTCCAAACTGCCATATCTCGCGAACGGATTGACCAATCCGCGTAATTTCTGTTGCATCTGAAAGTAGAAACTCGCCCGATTACAACGGTATGTTTAGTTTTCCCCTATGCGTTCTAGTTATTCGTTTCGAGCATCAGAACTGCGAAAATTTTGAGTTTCTCAAGCGTTTCTTACATCCAAACAGCCATATCTCGCGAACGGGTTGACCAATCCGCAAAATTTCTGTTGCATTTGAAAGTAGGAAACTAGCACGGATTACAACGGTATGTGTTATTTTTCCCCTAGCCGTTCTAGTTATTCGTTTCCGAGCATCAGAACTGCGAAAATTTTGAGTTTCTCAAGCGTTTTCTTACATCCAAACGGCCATATCTCGCGAACGGATTGACCAATACCCCATAATTTCTGTTGCATCTGAAAGTAGAAACTCGCCCGATTACAACGGTATGCGTACTACTCCCATAGGCCGTTCTAGTCATTCGTTTCGAGCATCAGAACAGCGAAAATTTTGAGTTTCTAAAGCGTTTCTTATCTCCAAACTGTCATATCTCGCGAACGGATTGATTCAATCCGCAAAATTTCTGTTGCATCTGAAAGTAGAAACTCGCCCGATACAACGGTAGGTGTAGTTTTCCCCTAGGCCGTTCTAGTTATTCGTTTCGAGCATCAGAAATGCGAAAATTTTGAGTTCCTCAAGCGTTTCTTACCTCCAAACTGCCATATCTCGCGAACGGATTGACCAATCCGCGTAATTTCTGTTGCATCTGAAAGTAGAAACTCGCCCGATTACAACGTATGTTTAGTTTTCCCCTATGCCGTTCTAGTTATTCGTTTCGAGCATCAGAACTGCGAAATTTTTGAGTTTCTCAAGCGTTTCTTACATCCAAACAGCCATATCTCGCGAACGGGTTGACCAATCCGCAAAATTTCTGTTGCATTTGAAAGTAGAAACTAGCACGATTACAACGGTAGTGTATTTTTCCCCTAGGCCGTTCTAGTTATTCGTTTCGAGCATCAGAACTGCCGAAAATTTTGAGTTTCTCAAAGCGTTTCTTACATCCAAACGGCCTTATCTCGCGAACGGATTGACCAATCCCCATAATTTCTGTTGCATCTGAAAGTAGAAACTCGCCCGATTACAACGGTATGCGTACTACTCCCATAGGCCGTTCTAGTCATTCGTTCGAGCATCAGAACAGCGAAAATTTGAGTTTCTCAAGCGTTTCTTATCTCCAAACTGCCATATCTCGCGAACGGATTGATCAATCCGCAAAATTTCTGTTGCATCTGAAAGTAGAAACTCGCCGATTACAACGGTATGCGTACTTCTCCCCTAGGCCGTTCCAGTTATTCGTTTCGAGCATCAGAACTACGAAAATTTTGAGTTCTCAGGCGTTTCTTACATCCAAACGCCATATCTCGCGAACGGATTGACCAATCCGCATAATTTCTGTTGCATCTGAAAGTAGAAACTCGCCCGATTACAACGGTATGTGTAGTTTTCCCCTAGGCCCTTCTAGTTATTCGTTTCGAGCATCAGAACTGCGAAAATTTTGAGTTCTCAAGCGTTTCTTACATCCAAACGGCCATATCTCGCGAACGGATTGACCAATCCGCATAATTTCTGTTGCATCTGAAAGTAGAAACCTCGCCCGATTACAACGGTATGCGGACTTCTCCCATAGGCCGTTCTAGTCATTCGTTTTCGAGCATCAGAACTGCGAAAATTTTGAGTTCTAATGCGTTCTTACCTCCAAACTGATATATCTCGCGAACGATTGACCAATCCGCAAATTCTGTGCATCTGAAAGGTAGAAAACTTGCCCGATTACAACGGTATGCGCACTTATCCTCTAGGCCGTTCTAGTTATTCGTTTCGAGCACCAGAACTGCGAAAAATTTTGAGTTTCTCAAGTGTTTCTTACATCCAAACGGCCATATCTCGCGAACGGATTGACCAATCCGCATAATTCTGTGCATCTGAAAGTAGAAACTCGCCGTTACAACGGTATGCGGACTTCTCCCATAGGCCGTTCTAGTCTTCGTTTCGAGCATCAGAACTGCGAAAATTTTGAGTTCTCAAGCGTTTCTACCTCCAAACTGATATATCTCGCGAACGGATTGACAATCCGCAAAATTTCATGTTGCATCTGAAAGTAGAAACTCGCCCGATTACAACGGTATGCGCACTTAATCCCCTAGGCCGTTCTAGTTATTCGTTTCGAGCACCAGAACTGCGAAAATTTTGAGTTTCTCAAGCGTTTCTTACATCCAAACGGCCATATCTCGCGAACGGATTGCACCAATCCCCATAATTCTTCTGTTGCATCTGAAAGTAGAAACTCGCCCGATTACAACGGTATGCGTACTACTCCCATAGGCCGTTCTAGTTATTCGTTTCGAGCATCAGAACAGCGAAAATTTTGAGTTTCTCAAGCGTTTCTTACATCCAAACGGCCATATCTCGCGAACGGATTGACCAATCCCCATAATTTCTGTTGCATCTGAAAGTAGAAACTCGCCCGATTACAACGGTATGCGTACTACTCCCATAGGCCGTTCTAGTTATTCGTTTCGAGCATCAGAACAGCGAAAATTTTGAGTTTCTCAAGCGTTTCTTATCTCCAAACTGCCATATCTCGCGAACGGATTGATCAATCCGCAAATTTCTGTTGCATCTGAAAGTAGAAACTCGCCCGATTACAACGGTATGCGTACTTCTCCCCTAGGCCGTTCTAGTCATTCGTTTCGAGCATCAGAAATGCGAAAATTTTGAGTTCCTCAAGCGTTTCTTACCTCCAAACTGCCATATCTCGCGAACAGATTGACCAATCCGCGTAATTTCTGTTGCATCTGAAATTAGAAACTCGCACGATTACAACGGTATGTGTAGTTTTCCCCTAGGCCGTTCCAGTTATTCGTTTCGAGCATCAGAAATGCGAAAATTTTGAGTTTCTCAAGCGTTTCTTACATCCAAACTGCCATATCTCGCGAACGGATTGACCAATCCGCATAATTTCTGTTGCATCTGAAAGTAGAAACTAGCACGATTACAACGGTATGTGTATTTTTCCCCTAGGCCGTTCTAGTTATTCGTTTCGAGCATCAGAACTGCGAAAATTTTGAGTTTCTCAAGCGTTTCTTACATCCAAACGGCCATATCTCGCGAACGGATTGACCAATCCCCATAATTTCTGTTGCATCTGAAAGTAGAAACTCGCCCGATTACAACGGTATGCGTACTACTCCCATAGGCCGTTCTAGTCATTCGTTTCGAGCATCAGAACAGCGAAAATTTTGAGTTTCTCAAGCGTTTCTTATCTCCAAACTGCCATATCTCGCGAACGGATTGATCAATCCGCAAAATTTCTGTTGCATCTGAAAGTAGAAACTCGCCCGATTACAACGGTATGCGTACTTCTCCCCTAGGCCGTTCTAGTCATTCGTTTCGAGCATCAGAACAGCGAAAATTTTGAGTTTCTCAAGCGTTTCTTACATCCAAACGGCCATATCTCGCGAACGGATTGACCAATCCGCATAATTTCTGTTGCATCTGAAAGTAGAAACTCGCCCGATTACAACGGTATGCGGACTTCTCCCATAGGCCGTTCTAGTCATTCGTTTCGAGCATCAGAACTGCGAAAATTTTGAGTTTCTAATGCGTTTCTTACCTCCAAACTGATATATCTCGCGAACGGATTGACCAATCCGCAAAATTTCTGTTGCATCTGAAAGTAGAAACTTGCCCGATTACAACGGTATGCGCACTTATCCTCTAGGCCGTTCTAGTTATTCGTTTCGAGCACCAGAACTGCGAAAATTTTGAGTTTCTCAAGTGTTTCTTACATCCAAACGGCCATATCTCGCGAACGGATTGACCAATCCGCATAATTTCTGTTGCATCTGAAAGTAGAAACTCGCCCGATTACAACGGTATGCGGACTTCTCCCATAGGCCGTTCTAGTCATTCGTTTCGAGCATCAGAACTGCGAAAATTTTGAGTTTCTCAAGCGTTTCTTACCTCCAAACTGATATATCTCGCGAACGGATTGACCAATCCGCAAAATTTCTGTTGCATCTGAAAGTAGAAACTCGCCCGATTACAACGGTATGCGCACTTATCCCCTAGGCCGTTCTAGTTATTCGTTTCGAGCACCAGAACTGCGAAAATTTTGAGTTTCTCAAGCGTTTCTTACATCCAAACGGCCATATCTCGCGAACGGATTGACCAATCCCCATAATTTCTGTTGCATCTGAAAGTAGAAACTCGCCCGATTACAACGGTATGCGTACTACTCCCATAGGCCGTTCTAGTTATTCGTTTCGAGCATCAGAACAGCGAAAATTTTGAGTTTCTCAAGCGTTTCTTACATCCAAACGGCCATATCTCGCGAACGGATTGACCAATCCCCATAATTTCTGTTGCATCTGAAAGTAGAAACTCGCCCGATTACAACGGTATGCGTACCACTCCCATAGGCCGTTCTAGTTATTCGTTTCGAGCATCAGAACAGCGAAAATTTTGAGTTTCTCAAGCGTTTCTTATCTCCAAACTGCCATATCTCGCGAACGGATTGATCAATCCGCAAAATTTCTGTTGCATCTGAAAGTAGAAACTCGCCCGATTACAACGGTATGCGTACTTCTCCCCTAGGCCGTTCTAGTCATTCGTTTCGAGCATCAGAAATGCGAAAATTTTGAGTTCCTCAAGCGTTTCTTACCTCCAAACTGCCATATCTCGCGAACAGATTGACCAATCCGCGTAATTTCTGTTGCATCTGAAATTAGAAACTCGCACGATTACAACGGTATGTGTAGTTTTCCCCTAGGCCGTTCCAGTTATTCGTTTCGAGCATCAGAAATGCGAAAATTTTGAGTTTCTCAAGCGTTTCTTACATCCAAACTGCCATATCTCGCGAACGGATTGACCAATCCGCATAATTTCTGTTGCATCTGAAAGTAGAAACTAGCACGATTACAACGGTATGTGTATTTTTCCCCTAGGCCGTTCTAGTTATTCGTTTCGAGCATCAGAACTGCGAAAATTTTGAGTTTCTCAAGCGTTTCTTACATCCAAACGGCCATATCTCGCGAACGGATTGACCAATCCCCATAATTTCTGTTGCATCTGAAAGTAGAAACTCGCCCGATTACAACGGTATGCGTACTACTCCCATAGGCCGTTCTAGTCATTCGTTTCGAGCATCAGAACAGCGAAAATTTTGAGTTTCTCAAGCGTTTCTTATCTCCAAACTGCCATATCTCGCGAACGGATTGATCAATCCGCAAAATTTCTGTTGCATCTGAAAGTAGAAACTCGCCCGATTACAACGGTATGCGTACTTCTCCCCTAGGCCGTTCTAGTCATTCGTTTCGAGCATCAGAACTGCGAAAATTTTGAGTTTCTCAAGCGTTTCTTACCTCCAAACTGCCACATCTCGCGAACGGATTGACCAATCCGCAAAATTTCTGTTGCATCTGAAAGTAGAAACTCGCCCGATTACAACGGTAGGTGTAGTTTTCCCCTAGGCCGTTCTAGTTATTCGTTTCGAGCATCAGAAATGCGAAAATTTTGAGTTCCTCAAGCGTTTCTTACCTCCAAACTGCCATATCTCGCGAACAGATTGACCAATCCGCGTAATTTCTGTTGCATCTGAAAGTAGAAATTCGCACGATTACAACGGTATGTGTAGTTTTCCCCTAGGCCGTTCCAGTTATTCGTTTCGAGCATCAGAAATGCGAAAATTTTGAGTTTCTCAAGCGTTTCTTACATCCAAACTGACATATCTCGCGAACGGGTTGACCAATCCGCAAAATTTCTGTTGCATTTGAAAGTAGAAACTCGCCCGATTACAACGGTATGCGCACTTTTCCCCTAGGCCGTTCTAGTTATTCGTTTCGAGCATCAGAACTGCGAAAATTTTGAGTTTCTCAAGCGTTTCTTACATCCAAACGGCCATATCTCGCGAACGGATTGACCAATCCGCATAATTTCTGTTGCATCTGAAAGTAGAAACTCGCCCGATTACAACTGTATGTGTAGTTTTCCCCTATGCCGTTCTAGTTATTCGTTTCGAGCATCAGAACTGCGAAAATTTTGAGTTTCTCAAGCGTTTCTTACATCCAAACAGCCATATCTCGCGAACGGATTGACCAATCCGCATAATTTCTGTTGCATCTGAAAGTAGAAACTAGCACGATTACAACGGTATGTGTAGTTTTCCCCTAGGCCGTTCCAGTTATTCGTTTCGAGCATCAGAACTACGAAAATTTTGAGTTTCTCAGGCGTTTCTTACATCCAAACGGCCATATCTCGCGAACGGATTGACCAATCCGCATAATTTCTGTTGCATCTGAAAGTAGAAACTCGCCCGATTACAACGGTATGTGTAGTTTTCCCCTAGGCCCATCTAGTTATTCGTTTCGAGCATCAGAACTGCGAAAATTTTGAGTTTCTCAAGCGTTTCTTACATCCAAACGGCCATATCTCGCGAACGGATTGACAAATCCGCATAATTTCTGTTGCATCTGAAAGTAGAAACTAGCACGATTACAACGGTATGTGCAGTTTTCCCCTAGACTGTTCCAGTTATTCGTTTCGAGCATCAGAACTGCGAAAATTTTGAGTTTCTCAAGCGTTTCTTACCTCCAAACGGCCAAATCTCGCGAACGGATTGACCAATCCCCAAAATTTCTGTTGCATTTGAAAGTAGAAACTCGGCCGATTACAACGGTATGCGCACTTTTCCCCTGGGCCGTTCTAGTTATTCGTTTCGAGCATCAGAACTGCGAAAATTTTGAGTTTCTGAAGCGTTTCTTATCTCCAAACTGCCATATCTCGCGAACGGATTGATCAATCCGCAACATTTCTGTTGCATCTGAAAGTAGAAACTCGCCCGATTACAACGGTATGCGCACTTTTCCCCTAGGCCGTTCTAGTTATTCGTTTCGAGCATCAGAACTGCGCAAATTTTGAGTTTCTCAAGCGTTTCTTACCTCCAAACTGCCATATCTCGCGAACGGATTGACCAATCCGCAAAATTTCTGTTGCATCTGAAAGTAGAGACTCGCCCGATTACAAAGGTATGAGTAGTTTTCCCCTAGGCCGTTCCAGTTATTCGTTTCGAGCATCAGAACTGCGAAAATTTTGAGTTTCTCAAGCGTCTCTTACATCCAAACTGCCATATCTCGCGAACGGATTGACCAATCCGCATAATTTCAATTGCATCTGAAAGTAGAAACTCGCCCGATTACAACGGTATGCGTACTTCTCCCATAGGCCGTTCTCGTCATTCGTTTCGAACATCAGAACTGCGAAAATTTTGAGTTTCTCGAGCGTTTCTTACCTCCAAACTGCCACATCTCGCGAACGGATTGACCAATCCGCAAAATTTCTGTTGCATCTGAAAGTAGAAACTCGCCCGATTACAACGGTAGGTGTAGTTTTCCCCTAGGCCGTTCCAGTTATTCGTTTCGAGCATCAGAACTGCGAAAATTTTGAGTTTCTCATGCGTTTCTTACCTCCAAACTGATATATCTCGCGAACGGATAGACCAATCCGCAAAATTTCTGTTGCATCTGAAAGTAGAAACTCGCCCGATTACAACGGTATGCGTACTTCTCCCCTAGGCCGTTCTAGTCATTCGTTTCGAGCATCAGAACTGCGAAAATTTTGAGTTTCTCAAGCGTTTCTTACCTCCAAACTGCCATATCTCGCGAACAGATTGACCAATCCACGTAATTTCTGTTGCATCCGAAAGTAGAAACTCGCCCGATTACAACGGTATGCGTACTTCTCCCCTAGGCCGTTCTAGTCATTCGTTTCGAGCACCAGAACTGCGAAAATTTTGAGTTTCTAATGCGCTTCTTACCTCCAAACTGATATATCTCGCGAACGGATTGACCAATCCGCATAATTTCTGTTGCATCTGAAAGTAGAAACTCGCCCGATTACAACGGTATGTGTAGTTTTCCCCTAGGCCCTTCTAGTTATTCGTTTCGAGCATCAGAACTGCGAAAATTTTGAGTTTCTCAAGCGTTTCTTACATCCAAACGGCCATATCTCGCGAACGGATTGACCAATCCGCATAATTTCTGTTGCATCTGAAAGTAGAAACTAGCACGATTACAACGGTATGTGCAGTTTTCCCCTAGACTGTTCCAGTTATTCGTTTCGAGCATCAGAACTGCGAAAATTTTGAGTTTCTCAAGCGTTTCTTACCTCCAAACGGCCAAATCTCGCGAACGGATTGACCAATCCCCAAAATTTCTGTTGCATTTGAAAGTAGAAACTCGGCCGATTACAACGGTATGCGCACTTTTCCCCTGGGCCGTTCTAGTTATTCGTTTCGAGCATCAGAACTGCGAAAATTTTGAGTTTCTGAAGCGTTTCTTATCTCCAAACTGCCATATCTCGCGAACGGATTGATCAATCCGCAACATTTCTGTTGCATCTGAAAGTAGAAACTCGCCCGATTACAACGGTATGCGCACTTTTCCCCTAGGCCGTTCTAGTTATTCGTTTCGAGCATCAGAACTGCGCAAATTTTGAGTTTCTCAAGCGTTTCTTACATCCAAACTGACATATCTCGCGAACGGGTTGACCAATCCGCAAAATTTCTGTTGCATTTGAAAGTAGAAACTCGCCCGATTACAACGGTATGCGCACTTTTCCCCTAGGCCGTTCTAGTTATTCGTTTCGAGCATCAGAACTGCGAAAATTTTGAGTTTCTCAAGCGTTTCTTACATCCAAACGGCCATATCTCGCGAACGGATTGACCAATCCGCATAATTTCTGTTGCATCTGAAAGTAGAAACTCGCCCGATTACAACTGTATGTGTAGTTTTCCCCTATGCCGTTCTAGTTATTCGTTTCGAGCATCAGAACTGCGAAAATTTTGAGTTTCTCAAGCGTTTCTTACATCCAAACAGCCATATCTCGCGAACGGATTGACCAATCCGCATAATTTCTGTTGCATCTGAAAGTAGAAACTAGCACGATTACAACGGTATGTGTAGTTTTCCCCTAGGCCGTTCCAGTTATTCGTTTCGAGCATCAGAACTACGAAAATTTTGAGTTTCTCAGGCGTTTCTTACATCCAAACGGCCATATCTCGCGAACGGATTGACCAATCCGCATAATTTCTGTTGCATCTGAAAGTAGAAACTCGCCCGATTACAACGGTATGTGTAGTTTTCCCCTAGGCCCTTCTAGTTATTCGTTTCGAGCATCAGAACTGCGAAAATTTTGAGTTTCTCAAGCGTTTCTTACATCCAAACGGCCATATCTCGCGAACGGATTGACAAATCCGCATAATTTCTGTTGCATCTGAAAGTAGAAACTAGCACGATTACAACGGTATGTGCAGTTTTCCCCTAGACTGTTCCAGTTATTCGTTTCGAGCATCAGAACTGCGAAAATTTTGAGTTTCTCAAGCGTTTCTTACCTCCAAACGGCCAAATCTCGCGAACGGATTGACCAATCCCCAAAATTTCTGTTGCATTTGAAAGTAGAAACTCGGCCGATTACAACGGTATGCGCACTTTTCCCCTGGGCCGTTCTAGTTATTCGTTTCGAGCATCAGAACTGCGAAAATTTTGAGTTTCTGAAGCGTTTCTTATCTCCAAACTGCCATATCTCGCGAACGGATTGATCAATCCGCAACATTTCTGTTGCATCTGAAAGTAGAAACTCGCCCGATTACAACGGTATGCGCACTTTTCCCCTAGGCCGTTCTAGTTATTCGATTCGAGCATCAGAACTGCGCAAATTTTGAGTTTCTCAAGCGTTTCTTACCTCCAAACTGCCATATCTCGCGAACGGATTGACCAATCCGCAAAATTTCTGTTGCATCTGAAAGTAGAGACTCGCCCGATTACAACGGTATGAGTAGTTTTCCCCTAGGCCGTTCCAGTTATTCGTTTCGAGCATCAGAACTGCGAAAATTTTGAGTTTCTCAAGCGTCTCTTACATCCAAACTGCCATATCTCGCGAACGGATTGACCAATCCGCATAATTTCTGTTGCATCTGAAAGTAGAAACTCGCCCGATTACAACGGTATGCGTACTTCTCCCATAGGCCGTTCTCGTCATTCGTTTCGAACATCAGAACTGCGAAAATTTTGAGTTTCTCGAGCGTTTCTTACCTCCAAACTGCCACATCTCGCGAACGGATTGACCAATCCGCAAAATTTCTGTTGCATCTGAAAGTAGAAACTCGCCCGATTACAACGGTAGGTGTAGTTTTCCCCTAGGCCGTTCCAGTTATTCATTTCGAGCATCAGAACTGCGAAAATTTTGAGTTTCTCATGCGTTTCTTACCTCCAAACTGATATATCTCGCGAACGGATAAACCAATCCGCAAAATTTCTGTTGCATCTGAAAGTAGAAACTCGCCCGATTACAACGGTATGCGTACTTCTCCCCTAGGCCGTTCTAGTCATTCGTTTCGAGCATCAGAACTGCGAAAATTTTGAGTTTCTCAAGCGTTTCTTACCTCCAAACTGCCATATCTCGCGAACAGATTGACCAATCCACGTAATTTCTGTTGCATCCGAAAGTAGAAACTCGCCCGATTACAACGGTATGCGTACTTCTCCCCTAGGCCGTTCTAGTCATTCGTTTCGAGCACCAGAACTGCGAAAATTTTGAGTTTCTAATGCGTTTCTTACCTCCAAACTGATATATCTCGCGAACGGATTGACCAATCCGCATAATTTCTGTTGCATCTGAAAGTAGAAACTCGCCCGATTACAACGGTATGTGTAGTTTTCCCCTAGGCCCTTCTAGTTATTCGTTTCGAGCATCAGAACTGCGAAAATTTTGAGTTTCTCAAGCGTTTCTTACATCCAAACGGTCATATCTCGCGAACGGATTGACCAATCCGCATAATTTCTGTTGCATCTGAAAGTAGAAACTAGCACGATTACAACGGTATGTGCAGTTTTCCCCTAGACTGTTCCAGTTATTCGTTTCGAGCATCAGAACTGCGAAAATTTTGAGTTTCTCAAGCGTTTCTTACCTCCAAACGGCCAAATCTCGCGAACGGATTGACCAATCCCCAAAATTTCTGTTGCATTTGAAAGTAGAAACTCGGCCGATTACAACGGTATGCGCACTTTTCCCCTGGGCCGTTCTAGTTATTCGTTTCGAGCATCAGAACTGCGAAAATTTTGAGTTTCTGAAGCGTTTCTTATCTCCAAACTGCCATATCTCGCGAACGGATTGATCAATCCGCAACATTTCTGTTGCATCTGAAAGTAGAAACTCGCCCGATTACAACGGTATGCGCACTTTTCCCCTAGGCCGTTCTAGTTATTCGTTTCGAGCATCAGAACTGCGCAAATTTTGAGTTTCTCAAGCGTTTCTTACCTCCAAACTGCCATATCTCGCGAACGGATTGACCAATCCGCAAAATTTCTGTTGCATTTGAAAGTAGAAACTCGCCCGATTACAACGGTATGCGCACTTTTCCCCTAGGCCGTTCTAGTTATTCGTTTCGAGCATCAGAACTGCGAAAATTTTGAGTTTCTCAACGTTTCTTACCTCCAAACTGCCATATCTCGCGAACGGATTGATCAATCCGCAAAATTTCGGTTGCATCTGAAAGTAGAAACTCGCCCGATTACAACGGTATGCGTACTTCTCCCCTAGGACGTTCTAGTCATTCGTTTCGAGCATCAGAACTGCGAAAATTTTGACTTTCTCAAGCGTTTCTTACATCCAAACGGCCATATCTCGCGAACGGATTGACCAATCCGCATAAGTTCTGTTGCATCTGAAAGTAGAAACTCGCCCGATTACAACGGTATGCGTAGTTTTCCCCTAGGCCGTTCCAGTTATTCGTTTCGAGCATCAGAACTGCGAAAATTTTGAGTTTCTAAAGCGTTTCTTATCTCCAAACTGCCATATCTCGCGATCGGATTGATCAATCCGCAAAATTTCTGTTGCATCTGAAAGTAGAAACTCGCCCGATTACAACGGTAGGTGTAGTTTTCCCCTAGGCCGTTCTAGTTATTCGTTTCGAGCATCAGAAATGCGAAAATTTTGAGTTCCTCAAGCGTTTCTTACATCCAAACTGCAATATCTCGCGAACGGATTGACCAATCCGCGTAATTTCTGTTGCATCCGAAAGTAGAAACTCGCCCGATTTCAACGGTATGTGTAGTTTTCCCCTAGGCCGTTCCAGTCATTCGTTTCGAGCATCAGAACTGCGAAAATTTTGAGTTTCTCAAGCGTTTCTTATCTCTAAACTGCCATATCTCGCGAACGGATTGATCAATCCGCAAAATTTCTGTTGCATCTGAAAGTAGAAACTCGCCCGATTACAACGGTATGCGTACTTCTCCCCTAGGCCGTTCTAGTCATTCGTTTCGAGCATCAGAACTGCGAAAATTTTGAGTTTCTCATGCGTTACTTACCTCCAAACTGCCATATCTCGCGAACGGGTTGACCATTCCGCAAAATTTCTGTTGCATTTGAAAGTAGAAACTCCCCCGATTACAACGGTGTGCGCACTTTTCCCCTAGGCCGTTCTAGTTATTCGTTTCGAGCATCAGAACTGCGAAAATTTTGAGTTTCTCAAGCGTTTCTTACATCCAAACGGCCATATCTCGCGAACGGATTGACCAATCCGCATAATTTCTGTTGCATCTGAAAGTAGAAACTCGCCCGATTACAACGGTATGCGTACTTCTCCCATAGGCCGTTCTAGTCATTCGTTTCGAACATCAGAACTGCGAAAATTTTGAGTTTCTCGAGCGTTTCTTATCTCCAAACTGCCATATCTCGCGAACGGATTGATCAATCCCCAAAATTTCTGTTGCATCTGAAAGTAGAAACTCGCCCGATTACAACGGTAGGTGTAGTTTTCCCCTAGGCCGTTCTAGTTATTCGTTTCGAGCATCAGAACTGCGAAAATTTTGAGTTTCTCAAGCGTTTCTTACATCCAAACGGCCATATCTCGCGAACGGATTGACCAATCCGCATAATTTCTGTTGCATCTGAAAGTAGAAACTAGCACGATTACAACGGTATGCGCACTTCTCCCCTAGGCCGTTCTAGTCATTCGTTTCGAGCATCAGAACTGCGAAAATTTTGAGTTTCTCAACGTTTCTTACCTCCAAACTGCCATATCTCGCGAACGGGTTGACCAATCCGCAAAATTTCTGTTGCATTTGAAAGTAGAAACTCGCCCGATTACAACGGTAGGTGTAGTTTTCCCCTAGGCCGTTCTAGTTATTCGTTTCGAGCATCAGAACTGCGAAAATTTTGAGTTTCTCAAGCGTTTCTTACATACATACGGCCATATCTCGCGAACGGATTGACCAATCCCCATAATTTCTGTTGCATCTGAAAGTAGAAACTAGCCCGATTACAACGGTATGCGTACTACTCCCATAGGCCATTCTAGTGATTCGTTTCGAGCATCAGAACTGCGAAAATTTTGAGTTTCTCAAGCGTTTCTTATCTCCAAACTGCCATATCTCGCGAACGGATTGATCAATCCGCAAAATTTCTGTTGCATCTGAAAGTAGAAACTCGCCCGATTACAACGGTATGCGTACTTCTCCCCTAGGCCGTTCTAGTCATTCGTTTCGAGCATCAGAACTGCGAAAATTTTGAGTTTCCCAAGCGTTTCTTACATCCAAACGGCCATATCTCGCGAACGGATTGACCAATCCGCATAAGTTCTGTTGCATCTGAAAGTAGAAACTCGCCCGATTACAACGGTATGTGTAGTTTTCCCCTAGGCCGTTCCAGTTATTCGTTTCGAGCATCAGAACTGCGAAAATTTTGAGTTTCTAAAGCGTTTCTTATCTCCAAACTGCCATATCTCGCGATCGGATTGATCAATCCGCAAAATTTCTGTTGCATCTGAAAGTAGAAACTCGCCCGATTACAACGGTAGGTGTAGTTTTCCCCTAGGCCGTTCTAGTTATTCGTTTCGAGCATCAGAAATGCGAAAATTTTGAGTTCCTCAAGCGTTTCTTACATCCAAACTGCAATATCTCGCGAACGGATTGACCAATCCGCGTAATTTCTGTTGCATCCGAAAGTAGAAACCCGCCCGATTTCAACGGTATGTGTAGTTTTCCCCTAGGCCGTTCTAGTTATTCGTTTCGAGCATCAGAACTGCGAAAATTTTGAGTTTCTCAAGCGTTTCTTACATCCAAACGGCCATATCTCGCGAACGGATTGACCAATCCGCATAATTTCTGTTGCATCTGAAAGTAGAAACTCGCCCGATTACAACGGTATGCGTACTTCTCCCATAGGACGTTCTAGTCATTCGTTTCGAACATCAGAACTGCGAAAATTTTGAGTTTCTCGAGCGTTTCTTATCTCCAAACTGCCATATCTCGCGAACGGATTGATCAATCCCCAAAATTTCTGTTGCATCTGAAAGTAGAAACTCGCCCGATTACAACGGTAGGTGTAGTTTTCCCCTAGGCCGTTCTAGTTATTCGTTTCGAGCATCAGAACTGCGAAAATTTTGAGTTTCTCAAGCGTTTCTTACATCCAAACGGCCATATCTCGCGAACGGATTGACCAATCCGCATAATTTCTGTTGCATCTGAAAGTAGAAACTAGCACGATTACAACGGTATGCGCACTTTTCCCCTAGGTCGTTCTAGTCATTCGTATCGAGCACCAGAACTGCGAAAATTTTGAGTTTCTCATGCGTTTCTTACCTCCAAACTGCCATATCTCGCGAACGGATTGACCAATCCGCAAAATTTCTGTTGCATCTGAAAGTAGAAACTCGCCCGATTACAACGGTAGGTGTAGTTTTCCCCTAGGCCGTTCTAGTTATTCGTTTCGAGCACGAGAAATGCGAAAATTTTGAGTTCCTCTAGCGTTTATTACCTCCAAACTGCCATATCTCGCGAACGGGTTGACCAATCCGCAAAATTTCTGTTGCATTTGAAAGTAGAAACTCGCCCGATTACAACGGTATGCGCACTTTTCCCTTAGGCCGTTCTAGTTATTCGTTTCGAGCATCAGAACTGCGAAAATTTTGAGTTTCTCAAGCGTTTCTTACATCCAAACGGCCATATCTCGCGAACGGATTGACCAATCCGCATAATTTCTGTTGCATCTGAAAGTAGAAACTCGCCCGATTACAACGGTATGCGTACTTCTCCCATAGGCCGTTCTAGTCATTCGTTTCGAACATCAGAACTGCGAAAATTTTGAGTTTCTCGAGCGTTTCTTACCTCCAAACTGCCATATCTCGCGAACGGATTGACCAATCCGCAAAATTTCTGTTGCATCTGAAAGTAGAGACTCGCCCGATTACAACGGTATGAGTAGTTTTCCCCTAGGCCGTTCCAGTTATTCGTTTCGAGCATCAGAACTGCGAAAATTTTGAGTTTCTCAAGCGTCTCTTACATCCAAACTGCCATATCTCGCGAACGGATTGACCAATCCGCATAATTTCTGTTGCATCTGAAAGTAGAAACTCGCCCGATTACAACGGTATGCGTACTTCTCCCATAGGCCGTTCTCGTCATTCGTTTCGAACATCAGAACTGCGAAAATTTTGAGTTTCTCGAGCGTTTCTTACCTCCAAACTGCCACATCTCGCGAACGGATTGACCAATCCGCAAAATTTCTGTTGCATCTGAAAGTAGAAACTCGCCCGATTACAACGGTAGGTGTAGTTTTCCTCTAGGCCGTTCCAGTTATTCGTTTCGAGCATCAGAACTGCGAAAATTTTGAGTTTCTCATGCGTTTCTTACCTCCAAACTGATATATCTCGCGAACGGATAGACCAATCCGAAAAATTTCTGTTGCATCTGAAAGTAGAATCTCGCCCGAATACAACGGTATGCGTACTTCTCCCCTAGGCCGTTCTAGTCATTCGTTTCGAGCATCAGAACTGCGAAAATTTTGAGTTTCTCAAGCGTTTCTTACCTCCAAACTGCCATATCTCGCGAACGGATTGACCAATCCGCAAAATTTCTGTGGCATTTGAAAGTAGAAACTCGCCCGATTACAACGGTATGCGCACTTTTCCCCTAGGCCGTTCTAGTTATTCGTTTCGAGCATCAGAACTGCGAAAATTTTGAGTTTCTCAAGCGTTTCTTACCTCCAAACTGCCATATCTCGCGAATGGGTTGACCAATCCGCAAAATTTCTGTTGCATCTGAAAGTAGAAACTCGCCCGATTACAACGGTATGCGTACTACTCCCATAGGCCATTCTAGTGATTCGTTTCGAGCATCAGAACTGCGAAAATTTTGAGTTTCTCAAGCGTTTCTTATCTCCAAACTGCCATATCTCGCGAACGGATTGATCAATCCGCAAAATTTCTGTTGCATCTGAAAGTAGAAACTCGCCCGATTACAACGGTATGCGTACTTCTCCCCTAGGCCGTTCTAGTCATTCGTTTCGAGCATCAGAACTGCGAAAATTTTGAGTTTCTCAAGCGTTTCTTACATCCAAACGGCCATATCTCGCGAACGGATTGACCAATCCGCATAAGTTCTGTTGCATCTGAAAGTAGAAACTCGCCCGATTACAACGGTATGTGTAGTTTTCCCCTAGGCCGTTCCAGTTATTCGTTTCGAGCATCAGAACTGCGAAAATTTTGAGTTTCTAAAGCGTTTCTTATCTCCAAACTGCCATATCTCGCGATCGGATTGATCAATCCGCAAAATTTCTGTTGCATCTGAAAGTAGAAACTCGCCCGATTACAACGGTAGGTGTAGTTTTCCCCTAGGCCGTTCTAGTTATTCGTTTCGAGCATCAGAAATGCGAAAATTTTGAGTTCCTCAAGCGTTTCTTACATCCAAACTGCAATATCTCGCGAACGGATTGACCAATCCGCGTAATTTCTGTTGCATCCGAAAGTAGAAACTCGCCCGATTTCAACGGTATGTGTAGTTTTCCCCTAGGCCGTTCCAGTCATTCGTTTCGAGCATCAGAACTGCGAAAATTTTGAGTTTCTCAAGCGTTTCTTATCTCTAAACTGCCATATCTCGCGAACGGATTGATCAATCCGCAAAATTTCTGTTGCATCTGAAAGTAGAAACTCGCCCGATTACAACGGTATGCGTACTTCTCCCCTAGGCCGTTCTAGTCATTCGTTTCGAGCATCAGAACTGCGAAAATTTTGAGTTTCTCATGCGTTACTTACCTCCAAACTGCCATATCTCGCGAACGGGTTGACCATTCCGCAAAATTTCTGTTGCATTTGAAAGTAGAAACTCCCCCGATTACAACGGTATGCGCACTTTTCCCCTAGGCCGTTCTAGTCATTCGTTTCGAGCATCAGAACTGCGAAAATTTTGAGTTTCTCAAGCGTTTCTTACATCCAAACTGCCATATCTCGCGAACGGATTGACCAATCCGCAAAATTTCTGTTGCATTTGAAAGTAGAAACTCGCCCGATTACAACGGTATGCGCACTTTTCCCCTAGGCCGTTCTAGTTATTCGTTTCGAGCATCAGAACTGCGAAAATTTTGAGTTTCTCAAGCGTTTCTTACCTCCAAACTGCCATATCTCGCGAATGGGTTGACCAATCCGCAAAATTTCTGTTGCATCTGAAAGTAGAAACTCGCCCGATTACAACGGTATGCGTACTACTCCCATAGGCCATTCTAGTGATTCGTTTCGAGCATCAGAACTGCGAAAATTTTGAGTTTCTCAAGCGTTTCTTATCTCCAAACTGCCATATCTCGCGAACGGATTGATCAATCCGCAAAATTTCTGTTGCATCTGAAAGTAGAAACTCGCCCGATTACAACGGTATGCGTACTTCTCCCCTAGGCCGTTCTAGTCATTCGTTTCGAGCATCAGAACTGCGAAAATTTTGAGTTTCTCAAGCGTTTCTTACATCCAAACGGCCATATCTCGCGAACGGATTGACCAATCCGCATAAGTTCTGTTGCATCTGAAAGTAGAAACTCGCCCGATTACAACGGTATGTGTAGTTTTCCCCTAGGCCGTTCCAGTTATTCGTTTCGAGCATCAGAACTGCGAAAATTTTGAGTTTCTAAAGCGTTTCTTATCTCCAAACTGCCATATCTCGCGATCGGATTGATCAATCCGCAAAATTTCTGTTGCATCTGAAAGTAGAAACTCGCCCGATTACAACGGTAGGTGTAGTTTTCCCCTAGGCCGTTCTAGTTATTCGTTTCGAGCATCAGAAATGCGAAAATTTTGAGTTCCTCAAGCGTTTCTTACATCCAAACTGCAATATCTCGCGAACGGATTGACCAATCCGCGTAATTTCTGTTGCATCCGAAAGTAGAAACTCGCCCGATTTCAACGGTATGTGTAGTTTTCCCCTAGGCCGTTCCAGTCATTCGTTTCGAGCATCAGAACTGCGAAAATTTTGAGTTTCTCAAGCGTTTCTTATCTCTAAACTGCCATATCTCGCGAACGGATTGATCAATCCGCAAAATTTCTGTTGCATCTGAAAGTAGAAACTCGCCCGATTACAACGGTATGCGTACTTCTCCCCTAGGCCGTTCTAGTCATTCGTTTCGAGCATCAGAACTGCGAAAATTTTGAGTTTCTCATGCGTTACTTACCTCCAAACTGCCATATCTCGCGAACGGGTTGACCATTCCGCAAAATTTCTGTTGCATTTGAAAGTAGAAACTCCCCCGATTACAACGGTATGCGCACTTTTCCCCTAGGCCGTTCTAGTCATTCGTTTCGAGCATCAGAACTGCGAAAATTTTGAGTTTCTCAAGCGTTTCTTACCTCCAAACTGCCATATCTCGCGAACGGATTGACCAATCCGCAAAATTTCTGTTGCATTTGAAAGTAGAAACTCGCCCGATTACAACGGTATGCGCACTTTTCCCCTAGGCCGTTCTAGTTATTCGTTTCGAGCATCAGAACTGCGAAAATTTTGAGTTTCTCAAGCGTTTCTTACCTCCAAACTGCCATATCTCGCGAACGGGTTGACCAATCCGCAAAATTTCTGTTGCATCTGAAAGTAGAAACTCGCCCGATTACAACGGTATGCGTACTTCTCCCCTAGGCCGTTCTAGTCATTCGTTTCGAGCATCAGAACTGCGAAAATTTTGAGTTTCTCAACGTTTCTTACCTCGAAACTGCCATATCTCGCGAACGGGTTGACCAATCCGCAAAGTTTCTGTTGCATTTGAAAGTAGAAACTCGCCCGATTACAACGGTAGGTGTAGTTTTCCCCTAGGCCGTTCTAGTTATTCGTTTCGAGCATCAGAACTGCGAAAATTTTGAGTTTCTCAAGCGTTTCTTACATACATACGGCCATATCTCGCGAACGGATTGACCAATCCCCATAATTTCTGTTGCATCTGAAAGTAGAAACTAGCCCGATTACAACGGTATGCGTACTACTCCCATAGGCCATTCTAGTGATTCGTTTCGAGCATCAGATCTGCGAAAATTTTGAGTTTCTCAAGCGTTTCTTATCTCCAAACTGCCATATCTCGCGAACGGATTGATCAATCCGCAAAATTTCTGTTGCATCTGAAAGTAGAAACTCGCCCGATTACAACGGTATGCGTACTTCTCCCCTAGGCCGTTCTAGTCATTCGTTTCGAGCATCAGAACTGCGAAAATTTTGAGTTTCTCAAGCGTTTCTTACATCCAAACGGCCATATCTCGCGAACGGATTGACCAATCCGCATAAGTTCTGTTGCATCTGAAAGTAGAAACTCGCCCGATTACAACGGTATGTGTAGTTTTCCCCTAGGCCGTTCCAGTTATTCGTTTCGAGCATCAGAACTGCGAAAATTTTGAGTTTCTAAAGCGTTTCTTATCTCCAAACTGCCATATCTCGCGATCGGATTGATAAATCCGCAAAATTTCTGTTGCATCTGAAAGTAGAAACTCGCCCGATTACAACGGTAGGTGTAGTTTTCCCCTAGGCCGTTCTAGTTATTCGTTTCGAGCATCAGAAATGCGAAAATTTTGAGTTCCTCAAGCGTTTCTTACATCCAAACTGCAATATCTCGCGAACGGATTGACCAATCCGCGTAATTTCTGTTGCATCCGAAAGTAGAAACGCGCCCGATTTCAACGGTATGTGTAGTTTTCCCCTAGGCCGTTCCAGTCATTCGTTTCGAGCATCAGAACTGCGAAAATTTTGAGTTTCTCAAGCGTTTCTTATTTCTAAACTGCCATATCTCGCGAACGGATTGATCAATCCGCAAAATTTCTGTTGCATCTGAAAGTAGAAACTCGCCCGATTACAACGGTATGCGTACTTCTCCCCTAGGCCGTTCTAGTCATTCGTTTCGAGCATCAGAACTGCGAAAATTTTGAGTTTCTCATGCGTTACTTACCTCCAAACTGCCATATCTCGCGAACGGGTTGACCATTCCGCAAAATTTCTGTTGCATTTGAAAGTAGAAACTCCCCCGATTACAACGGTATGCGCACTTTTCCCCTAGGCCGTTCTAGTTATTCGTTTCGAGCATCAGAACTGCGAAAATTTTGAGTTTCTCAAGCGTTTCTTACATCCAAACGGCCATATCTCGCGAACGGATAGACCAATCCGCATAATTTCTGTTGCATCTGAAAGTAGAAACTCGCCCGATTACAACGGTATGCGTACTTCTCCCATAGGACGTTCTAGTCATTCGTTTCGATCATCAGAACTGCGAAAATTTTGAGTTTCTCGAGCGTTTCTTATCTCCAAACTGCCATATCTCGCGAACGGATTGATCAATCCCCAAAATTTCTGTTGCATCTGAAAGTAGAAACTCGCCCGATTACAACGGTAGGTGTAGTTTTCCCCTAGGCCGTTCTAGTTATTCGTTTCGAGCATCAGAACTGCGAAAATTTTGAGTTTCTCAAGCGTTTCTTACATCCAAACGGCCATATCTCGCGAACGGATTGACCAATCCGCATAATTTCTGTTGCATCTGAAAGTAGAAACTAGCACGATTACAACGGTATGCGCACTTTTCCCCTAGGTCGTTCTAGTCATTCGTATCGAGCACCAGAACTGCGAAAATTTTGAGTTTCTCATGCGTTTCTTACCTCCAAACTGCCATATCTCGCGAACGGATTGACCAATCCGCAAAATTTCTGTTGCATCTGAAAGTAGAAACTCGCCCGATTACAACGGTAGGTGTAGTTTTCCCCTAGGCCGTTCTAGTTATTCGTTTCGAGCACGAGAAATGCGAAAATTTTGAGTTCCTCTAGCGTTTATTACCTCCAAACTGCCATATCTCGCGAACGGGTTGACCAATCCGCAAAATTTCTGTTGCATTTGAAAGTAGAAACTCGCCCGATTACAACGGTATGCGCACTTTTCCCTTAGGCCGTTCTAGTTATTCGTTTCGAGCATCAGAACTGCGAAAATTTTGAGTTTCTCAAGCGTTTCTTACATCCAAACGGCCATATCTCGCGAACGGATTGACCAATCCGCATAATTTCTGTTGCATCTGAAAGTAGAAACTCGCCCGATTACAACGGTATGCGTACTTCTCCCATAGGCCGTTCTAGTCATTCGTTTCGAACATCAGAACTGCGAAAATTTTGAGTTTCTCGAGCGTTTCTTACCTCCAAACTGCCATATCTCGCGAACGGATTGACCAATCCGCAAAATTTCTGTTGCATCTGAAAGTAGAGACTCGCCCGATTACACCGGCATGAGTAGTTTTCCCCTAGGCCGTTCCAGTTATTCGTTTCGAGCATCAGAACTGCGAAAATTTTGAGTTTCTCAAGCGTCTCTTACATCCAAACTGCCATATCTCGCGAACGGATTGACCAATCCGCATAATTTCTGTTGCATCTGAAAGTAGAAACTCGCCCGATTACAACGGTATGCGTACTTCTCCCATAGGCCGTTCTCGTCATTCGTTTCGAACATCAGAACTGCGAAAATTTTGAGTTTCTCGAGCGTTTCTTACCTCCAAACTGCCACATCTCGCGAACGGATTGACCAATCCGCAAAATTTCTGTTGCATCTGAAAGTAGAAACTCGCCCGATTACAACGGTAGGTGTAGTTTTCCCCTAGGCCGTTCCAGTTATTCGTTTCGAGCATCAGAACTGCGAAAATTTTGAGTTTCTCATGCGTTTCTTACCTCCAAACTGATATATCTCGCGAACGGATAGACCAATCCGAAAAATTTCTGTTGCATCTGAAAGTAGAATCTCGCCCGATTACAACGGTATGCGTACTTCTCCCCTAGGCCGTTCTAGTCATTCGTTTCGAGCATCAGAACTGCGAAAATTTTGAGTTTCTCAAGCGTTTCTTACCTCCAAACTGCCATATCTCGCGAACGGATTGACCAATCCGCAAAATTTCTGTTGCATTTGAAAGTAGAAACTCGCCCGATTACAACGGTATGCGCACTTTTCCCCTAGGCCGTTCTAGTTATTCGTTTCGAGCATCAGAACTGCGAAAATTTTGAGTTTCTCAAGCGTTTCTTACCTCCAAACTGCCATATCTCGCGAATGGGTTGACCAATCCGCAAAATTTCTGTTGCATCTGAAAGTAGAAACTCGCCCGATTACAACGGTATGCGTACTTCTCCCCTAGGCCGTTCTAGTCATTCGTTTCGAGCATCAGAACTGCGAAAATTTTGAGTTTCTCAACGTTTCTTACCTCCAAACTGCCATATCTCGCGAACGGGTTGACCAATCCGCAAAATTTCTGTTGCATTTGAAAGTAGAAACTCGCCCGATTACAACGGTAGGTGTAGTTTTCCCCTAGGCCGTTCTAGTTATTCGTTTCGAGCATCAGAACTGCGAAAATTTTGAGTTTCTCAAGCGTTTCTTACATCCAAACGGCCATATCTCGCGAACGGATTGACCAATCCGCATAATTTCTGTTGCATCTGAAAGTAGAAACTCGCCCGATTACAACGGTATGCGTACTTCTCCCATAGGCCGTTCTAGTCATTCGTTTCGAACATCAGAACTGCGAAAATTTTGAGTTTCTCGAGCGTTTCTTATCTCCAAACTGCCATATCTCGCGAACGGATTGATCAATCCCCAAAATTTCTGTTGCATCTGAAAGTAGAAACTCGCCCGATTACAACGGTAGGTGTAGTTTTCCCCTAGGCCGTTCTAGTTATTCGTTTCGAGCATAAGAAATGCGAAAATTTTGAGTTCCTCAAGCGTTTCTTACCTCCAAACTGCCATATCTCGCGAACAGATTGACCAATCCGCGTAATTTCTGTTGCATCCGAAAGTAGAAACTCGCCCGATTACAACGGTATTCGTACTTCTCCCCTAGGCCGTTCTAGTCATTCGTATCGAGCACCAGAACTGCGAAAATTTTGAGTTTCTCATGCGTTTCTTACATCCAAACGGCCATATCTCGCGAACGGATTGACCAATCCGCATAATTTCTGTTGCATCTGAAAGTAGAAACTCGCCCGATTACAACGGTATGTGTAGTTTTCCCCTAGGCCGTTCTAGTTATTCGTTTCGAGCATCAGAACTGCGAAAATTTTGAGTTTCTCAAGCGTTTCTTACATCCAAACGGCCATATCTCGCGAACGGATTGACCAATCCGCATAATTTCTGTTGCATCTGAAAGTAGAAACTAGCACGATTACAACGGTATGCGCACTTTTCCCCTAGGTCGTTCTGGTCATTCGTATCGAGCACCAGAACTGCGAAAATTTTGAGTTTCTCATGCGTTTCTTACCTCCAAACTGCCATATCTCGCGAACGGATTGACCAATCCGCAAAATTTCTGTTGCATCTGAAAGTAGAAACTCGCCCGATTACAACGGTAGGTGTAGTTTTCCCCTAGGCCGTTCTAGTTATTCGTTTCGAGCACGAGAAATGCGAAAATTTTGAGTTCCTCTAGCGTTTATTACCTCCAAACTGCCATATCTCGCGAACGGGTTGACCAATCCGCAAAATTTCTGTTGCATCTGAAAGTAGAAACTCGCCCGATTACAACGGTATGCGTACTTCTCCCATAGGCCGTTCTAGTCATTCGTTTCGAACATCAGAACTGCGAAAATTTTGAGTTTCTCGAGCGTTTCTTACCTCCAAACTGCCATATCTCGCGAACGGATTGACCAATCCGCAAAATTTCTGTTGCATCTGAAAGTAGAAACTCGCCCGATTACAACGGTAGGTGTAGTTTTCCCCTAGGCCGTTCCAGTTATTCGTTTCGAGCATCAGAACTGCGAAAATTTTGAGTTTCTCATGCGTTTCTTACCTCCAAACTGATATATCTCGCGAACGGATAGACCAATCCGAAAAATTTCTGTTGCATCTGAAAGTAGAATCTCGCCCGATTACAACGGTATGCGTACTTCTCCCCTAGGCCGTTCTAGTCATTCGTTTCGAGCATCAGAACTGCGAAAATTTTGAGTTTCTCAAGCGTTTCTTATCTCCAAACTGCCATATCTCGCGAACGGATTGATCAATCCGCAAAATTTCTGTTGCATCTGAAAGTAGAAACTCGCCCGATTACAACGGTATGCGTACTTCTCCCCTAGGCCGTTCTAGTCATTCGTTTCGAGCATCAGAACTGCGAAAATTTTGAGTTTCTCAAGCGTTTCTTACATCCAAACGGCCATATCTCGCGAACGGATTGACCAATCCGCATAAGTTCTGTTGCATCTGAAAGTAGAAACTCGCCCGATTACAACGGTATGTGTAGTTTTCCCCTAGGCCGTTCCAGTTATTCGTTTCGAGCATCAGAACTGCGAAAATTTTGAGTTTCTAAAGCGTTTCTTATCTCCAAACTGCCATATCTCGCGATCGGATTGATCAATCCGCAAAATTTCTGTTGCATCTGAAAGTAGAAACTCGCCCGATTACAACGGTAGGTGTAGTTTTCCCCTAGGCCGTTCTAGTTATTCGTTTCGAGCATCAGAAATGCGAAAATTTTGAGTTCCTCAAGCGTTTCTTACATCCAAACTGCAATATCTCGCGAACGGATTGACCAATCCGCGTAATTTCTGTTGCATCCGAAAGTAGAAACTCGCCCGATTTCAACGGTATGTGTAGTTTTCCCCTAGGCCGTTCCAGTCATTCGTTTCGAGCATCAGAACTGCGAAAATTTTGAGTTTCTCAAGCGTTTCTTATCTCTAAACTGCCATATCTCGCGAACGGATTGATCAATCCGCAAAATTTCTGTTGCATCTGAAAGTAGAAACTCGCCCGATTACAACGGTATGCGCACTTTTCCCCTAGGCCGTTCTAGTTATTCGTTTCGAGCATCAGAACTGCGAAAATTTTGAGTTTCTCAAGCGTTTCTTACATCCAAACGGCCATATCTCGCGAACGGATTGACCAATCCGCATAATTTCTGTTGCATCTGAAAGTAGAAACTCGCCCGATTACAACGGTATGCGTACTTCTCCCATAGGCCGTTCTAGTCATTCGTTTCGAACATCAGAACTGCGAAAATTTTGAGTTTCTCGAGCGTTTCTTATCTCCAAACTGCCATATCTCGCGCACGGATTGATCAATCCCCAAAATTTCTGTTGCATCTGAAAGTAGAAACTCGCCCGATTACAACGGTAGGTGTAGTTTTCCCCTAGGCCGTTCTAGTTATTCGTTTCGAGCATAAGAAATGCGAAAATTTTGAGTTCCTCAAGCGTTTCTTACCTCCAAACTGCCATATCTCGCGAACAGATTGACCAATCCGCGTAATTTCTGTTGCATCCGAAAGTAGAAACTCGCCCGATTACAACGGTATTCGTACTTCTCCCCTAGGCCGTTCTAGTCATTCGTATCGAGCACCAGAACTGCGAAAATTTTGAGTTTCTCATGCGTTTCTTACATCCAAACGGCCATATCTCGCGAACGGATTGACCAATCCGCATAATTTCTGCTGCATCTGAAAGTAGAAACTCGCCCGATTACAACGGTATGTGTAGTTTTCCCCTAGGCCGTTCTAGTTATTCGTTTCGAGCATCGGAACTGCGAAAATTTTGAGTTTCTCAAGCGTTTCTTACATCCAAACGGCCATATCTCGCGAACGGATTGACCAATCCGCATAATTTCTGTTGCATCTGAAAGTAGAAACTAGCACGATTACAACGGTATGCGCACTTTTCCCCTAGGCCGTTCTAGTCATTCGTATCGAGCACCAGAACTGCGAAAATTTTGAGTTTCTCATGCGTTTCTTACCTCCAAACTGCCATATCTCGCGAACGGATTGACCAATCCGCAAAATTTCTGTTGCATCTGAAAGTAGAAACTCGCCCGATTACAACGGTAGGTGTAGTTTTCCCCTAGGCCGTTCTAGTTATTCGTTTCGAGCACGAGAAGTGCGAAAATTTTGAGTTCCTCTAGCGTTTATTACCTCCAAACTGCCATATCTCGCGAACGGGTTGACCAATCCGCAAAATTTCTGTTGCAGTTGAAAGTAGAAACTCGCCCGATTACAACGGTATGCGCACTTTTCCCTTAGGCCGTTCTACTTATTCGTTTCGAGCATCAGAACTGCGAAAATTTTGAGTTTCTCAAGCGTTTCTTACATCCAAACGGCCATATCTCGCGAACGGATTGACCAATCCGCATAATTTCTGTTGCATCTGAAAGTAGAAACTCGCCCGATTACAACGGTATGCGTACTTCTCCCATAGGCCGTTCTAGTCATTCGTTTCGAACATCAGAACTGCGAAAATTTTGAGTTTCTCGAGCGTTTCTTACCTCCAAACTGCCACATCTCGCGAACGGATTGACCAATCCGCAATATTTCTGTTGCATCTGAAAGTAGAAACTCGCCCGATTACAACGGTATGCGCACTTTCCCCCTAGGCCGTTCTAGTTATTCGTTTCGAGCATCAGAACTGCGAAAATTTTGAGTTTCTCAAGCGTTTCTTACATCCAAACGGCCATATCACGCGAACGGATTGACCAATCCGCATAATTTCTGTTGCATCTGAAAGTAGAAACTCGCCCGATTACAACGGTATGTGTAGTTTTCCCCTAGGCCGTTCTAGTTATTCGTTTCGAGCATCAGAAATGCGAAAATTTTGAGTTTCCCAAGCGTTTCTTACCTCCAAACTGCCATATCTCGCGAACGGATTGACCAATCCGCAAAATTTCTGTTGCATTTGAAAGTAGAAACTCGACCGATTACAACGGTATGCGCACTTTTCCCCTAGGCCGTTCTAGTTATTCGTTTCGAGCATCAGAACTGCGAAAATTTTGAGTTTCTCAAGCGTTTCTTACATCCAAACGGCCATATCTCGCGAACGGATTGACCAATCCCCATAATTTCTGTTGCATCTGAAAGTAGAAACTCGCCCGATTACAACGGTATGCGTGCTTCTCCCATAGGCCGTTCTAGTCATTCGTTTCGAACATCAGAACTGCGAAAATTTTGAGTTTCTCAAGCGTTTCTTACATCCAAACGGCCATATCTCGCGAACGGATTGACCAATCCCCATAATTTCTGTTGCATCTGAAAGTAGAAACTCGCCCGATTACAACGGTATGCGTACTACTCCCACAGGCCGTTCTAGTCATTCGTTTCGAGCATCAGAACTGCGAAAATTTTGAGTTTCTCAAGCGTTTCTTACATCCAAACGGCCATATCTCGCGAACGGATTGACCAATCCGCATAATTTCTGTTGCATCTGAAAGTAGAAACTAGCACGATTACAACGGTATGCGCACTTTTCCCCTAGGCCGTTCTAGTCATTCGTATCGAGCACCAGAACTGCGAAAATTTTGAGTTTCTCATGCGTTTCTTACCTCCAAACTGCCATATCTCGCGAACGGATTGACCAATCCGCAAAATTTCTGTTTCATCTGAAAGTAGAAACTCGCCCGATTACAACGGTAGGTGTAGTTTTCCCCTAGGCCGTTCTAGTTATTCGTTTCGAGCACGAGAAATGCGAAAATTTTGAGTTCCTCTAGCGTTTATTACCACCAAACTGCCATATCTCGCGAACGGGTTGACCAATCCGCAAAATTTCTGTTGCATTTGAAAGTAGAAACTCGCCCGATTACAACGGTATGCGCACTTTTCCCTTAGGCCGTTCTAGTTATTCGTTTCGAGCATCAGAACTGCGAAAATTTTGAGTTTCTCAAGCGTTTCTTACATCCAAACGGCCATATCTCGCGAACAGATTGACCAATCCGCATAATTTCTGTTGCATCTGAAAGTAGAAACTCGCCCGATTACAACGGTATGCGTACTTCTCCCATAGGCCGTTCTAGTCATTCGTTTCGAACATCAGAACTGCGAAAATTTTGAGTTTCTCGAGCGTTTCTTACCTCCAAACTGCCACATCTCGCGAACGGATTGACCAATCCGCAAAATTTCTGTTGCATCTGAAAGTAGAAGCTCGCCCGATTACAACGGTAGGTGTAGTTTTCCCCTAGGCCGTTCTAGTTATTCGTTTCGAGCATCAGAACTGCGAAAATTTTGAGTTTCTCAAGCGTTTCTTACCTCCAAACTGCCGTATCTCGCGAACAGATTGACCAATCCGCGTAATTTCTGTTGCATCTGAAAGTAGAAACTCGCACGATTACAACGGTATGTGTAGTTTTCCCCTAGGCCGTTCCAGTTATTCGTTTCGAGCATCAGAAATGCGAAAATTTTGAGTTTCTCAAGCGTTTCTTACCTCCAAACTGCCATATCTCGCGAACGGGTTGACCAATCCGCAAAATTTCTGTTGCATTTGAAAGTAGAAACTCGCCCGATTACAAAGGTATGCGCACTTTTCCCCTAGGCCGTTCTAGTTATTCGTTTCGAGCATCAGAACTGCGAAAATTTTGAGTTTCTCAAGCGTTTCTTACATCCAAACGACCATATCTCGCGAACGGATTGACCAATCCGCATAATTTCTGTTGCATCTGAAAGTAGAAACTCGCCTGATTATAACGGTATGCGTACTTCTCCCATAGGCCGTTCTAGTCATTCGTTTCGAACATCAGAACTGCGAAAATTTTGAGTTTCTCGAGCGTTTCTTACCTCCAAACTGCCACATCTCGCGAACGGATTGACCAATCCGCAAAATTTCTGTTGCATCTGAAAGTAGAAACTCGCCCGATTACAACGGTAGGTGTAGTTTTCCCCTAGGCCGTTCTAGTTATTCGTTTCGAGCATCAGAAATGCGAAAATTTTGAGTTCCTCAAGCGTTTCTAACTTCCAAACTGCCATATCTCGCGAACAGATTGACCAATCCGCGTAATTTCTGTTGCATCCGAAAGTAGAAACTCGCCCGATTACAACGGTATGCGTACTTCTACCCTAGGCCGTTCTAGTCAATCGTTTCGAGCACCAGAACTGCGAAAATTTTGAGTTTCTCATGCGTTTCTTACCTCCAAACTGATATATCTCGCGAACGGATTGACCAATCCCCATAATTTCTGTTGCATCTGAAAGTAGAAACTAGCCCGATTACAACGGTATGCGTACTACTCCCATAGGCCATTCTAGTCATTCGTTTCGAGCATCAGAACTGCGAAAATTTTGAGTTTCTCAAGCGTTTCTTATCTCCAAACTGCCATATCTCGCGAACGGATTGATCAATCCGCAAAATTTCTGTTGCATCTGAAAGTAGAAACTCGCCCGATTACAACGGTATGCGTACTTCTCCCCTAGGCCGTTCTAGTCATTCGTTTCGAGCATCAGAACTGCGAAAATTTTGAGTTTCTCAAGCGTTTCTTACATCCAAACGGCCATATCTCGCGAACGGATTGACCAATCCGCATAAGTTCTGTTGCATCTGAAAGTAGAAACTCGCCCGATTACAACGGTATGTGTAGTTTTCCCCTAGGCCGTTCCAGTTATTCGTTTCGAGCATCAGAACTGCGAAAATTTTGAGTTTCTAAAGCGTTTCTTATCTCCAAACTGCCATATCTCGCGAACGGATTGATCAATCCGCAAAATTTCTGTTGCATCTGAAAGTAGAAACTCGCCCGATTACAACGGTAGGTGTAGTTTTCCCCTATGCCGTTCTAGTTATTCGTTTCGAGCATCAGAAATGCGAAAATTTTGAGTTCGTCAAGCGTTTCTTACATCCAAACTGCAATATCTCGCGAACGGATTGACCAATCCGCGTAATTTCTGTTGCATCCGAAAGTAGAAACTCGCCCGATTACAACGGTATGCGTACTTCTCCCCTAGGCCGTTCTAGTCATTCGTTTCGAGCATCAGAACTGCGAAAATTTTGAGTTTCTCATGCGTTTCTTACCTCCAAACTGCCACATCTCGCGAACGGATTGACCAATCCGCAAAATTTCTGTTGCATCTGAAAGTACAAACTCGCCCGATTAGAACGGTATGTGTAGTTTTCCCCTAGGCCGTTCTAGTTATTCGTTTCGAGCATCAGAAATGCGAAAATTTTGAGTTCCTCAAGCGTTTCTTACATCCAAACTGCCATATCTCGCGAACAGATTGACCAATCCGCGTAATTTCTGTTGCATCTGAAAGTAGAAACTCGCCCGATTACAACGGTATGCGTACTTCTCCCCTAGGCCGTTCTAGTCATTCGTTTCGAGCATCAGAACTGCGAAAATTTTGAGTTTCTCAAGCGTTTCTTACCTCCAAACTGCCATATCTCGCGAACGGATTGACCAATCCGCAAAATTTCTGTTGCATTTGAAAGTAGAAACTCGACCGATTACAACGGTATGCGCACTTTTCCCCTAGGCCGTTCTAGTTATTCGTTTCGAGCATCAGAACTGCGAAAATTTTGAGTTTCTCAAGCGTTTCTTACATCCAAACGGCCATATCTCGCGAACGGATTGACCAATCCCCATAATTTCTGTTGCATCTGAAAGTAGAAACTCGCCCGATTACAACGGTATGCGTACTACTCCCATAGGCCGTTCTAGTCATTCGTTTCGAGCATCAGAACTGCGAAAATTTTGAGTTTCTCAAGCGTTTCTTATCTCCAAACTGCCATATCTCGCGAACGGATTGATCAATCCGCAAAATTTCTGTTGCATCTGAAAGTAGAAACTCGCCCGATTACAACGGTATGCGTACTTCTCCCCTAGGCCGTTCTAGTCATTCGTTTCGAGCATCAGAACTGCGAAAATTTTGAGTTTCTCAAGCGTTTCTTACATCCAAACGGCCATATCTCGCGAACGGATTGACCAATCCGCATAAGTTCTGTTGCATCTGAAAGTAGAAACTCGCCCGATTACAACGGTATGTGTAGTTTTCCCCTAGGCCGTTCCAGTTATTCGTTTCGAGCATCAGAACTGCGAAAATTTTGAGTTTCTAAAGCGTTTCTTATCTCCAAACTGCCTTATCTCGCGAACGGATTGATCAATCCGCAAAATTTCTGTTGCATCTGAAAGTAGAAACTCGCCCGATTACAACGGTAGGTGTAGTTTTCCCCTAGGCCGTTCTAGTTATTCGTTTCGAGCATCAGAAATGCGAAAATTTTGAGTTCCTCAAGCGTTTCTTACATCCAAACTGCAATATCTCGCGAACGGATTGACCAATCCGCGTAATTTCTGTTGCATCCGAAAGTAGAAACTCGCCCGATTACAACGGTATGCGTACTTCTCCCCTAGGCCGTTCTAGTCATTCGTTTCGAGCATCAGAACTGCGAAAATTTTGAGTTTCTCATGCGTTTCTTACCTCCAAACTGCCATATCTCGCGAACGGATTGACCAATCCGCAAAATTTCTGTTGCATCTGAAAGTACAAACTCGCCCGATTACAACGGTATGTGTAGTTTTCCCCTAGGCCGTTCTAGTTATTCGTTTCGAGCATCAGAAATGCGAAAATTTTGAGTTCCTCAAGCGTTTCTTACATCCAAACTGCCATATCTCGCGAACAGATTGACCAATCCGCGTAATTTCTGTTGCATCTGAAAGTAGAAACTCGCCCGATTACAACGGTATGCGTACTACTCCCATAGGCCGTTCTAGTCATTCGTTTCGAGCATCAGAACTGCGAAAATTTTGAGTTTCTCAAGCGTTTCTTACATCCAAACGGCCATATCGCGCGAACGGATTGACCAATCCGCATAATTTCTGTTGCATCTGAAAGTAGAAACTCGCCCGATTACAACGGTATGTGTAGTTTTCCCCTAGGCCGTTCTAGTTATTCGTTTCGAGCATCAGAAATGCGAAAATTTTGAGTTCCTCAAGCGTTTCTTACATCCAAACTGCCATATCTCGCGAACAGATTGACCAATCCGCGTAATTTCTGTTGCATCCGAAAGTAGAAACTCGCCCGATTACAACGGTATGCGTACTTCTCCCCTAGGCCGTTCTAGTCATTCGTTTCGAGCATCAGAACTGCGAAAATTTTGAGTTTCTCAAGCGTTTCTTACCTCCAAACTGCCATATCTCGCGAACGGATTGACCAATCCGCAAAATTTCTGTTGCATTTGAAAGTAGAAACTCGACCGATTACAACGGTATGCGCACTTTTCCCCTAGGCCGTTCTAGTTATTCGTTTCGAGCATCAGAACTGCGAAAATTTTGAGTTTCTCAAGCGTTTCTTACATCCAAACGGCCATATCTCGCGAACGGATTGACCAATCCCCATAATTTCTGTTGCATCTGAAAGTAGAAACTCGCCCGATTACAACGGTATGCGTACTACTCCCATAGGCCGTTCTAGTCATTCGTTTCGAGCATCAGAACTGCGAAAATTTTGAGTTTCTCAAGCGTTTCTTATCTCCAAACTGCCATATCTCGCGAACGGATTGATCAATCCGCAAAATTTCTGTTGCATCTGAAAGTAGAAACTCGCCCGATTACAACGGTATGTGTAGTTTTCCCCTAGGCCGTTCCAGTCATTCGTTTCGAGCATCAGAACTGCGAAAATTTTGAGTTTCTCAAGCGTTTCTTATCTCTAAACTGCCATAACTCGCGAACGGGTTGACCAATCCGCAAAATTTCTGTTGCATTTGAAAGTAGAAACTCGCCCGATTACAATGGTATGCGCACTTTTCCCCTAGGCCGTTCTAGTTATTCGTTTCGAGCATCAGAACTGCGAAAATTTTGAGTTTCTCAAGCGTTTCTTACATCCAAACGGCCATATCTCGCGAACGGATTGACCAATCCGCATAATTTCTGTTGCATCTGAAAGTAGAAACTCGCCCGATTACAACGGTATGCGTACTTCTCCCATAGGCCGTTCTAGTCATTCGTATCGAGCACCAGAACTGCGAAAATTTTGAGTTTCTCATGCGTTTCTTACCTCCAAACTGATATATCTCGCGAACGGATTGACCAATCCGCAAAATTTCTGTTGCATCTGAAAGTAGAAACTCGCCCGATTACAACGGTATGCGTACTTCTCCCCTTGGCCGTTCTAGTCATTCGTTTCGAGCATCAGAACTGCGAAAATTTTGAGTTTCTCAAGCGTTTCTTACCTCCAAACTGCCATATCTCGCGAACGGATTGACCAATCCGCAAAATTTCTGTTGCATCTGAAAGTAGAAACTCGCCCGATTACAACGGTATGCGTACTTCTCCCCTAGGCCGTTCTAGTCATTCGTTTCGAGCATCAGAACTGCGAAAATTTTGAGTTTCTCAACGTTTCTTACCTCCAAACTGCCATATCTCGCGAACGGGTTGACCAATCCGCAAAATTTCTGTTGCATTTGAAAGTAGAAACTCGCCCGATTACAACGGTATGCGCACTTTTCCCCTAGGCCGTTCTAGTTATTCGTTTCGAGCATCAGAACTGCGAAAATTTTGAGTTTCTCAAGCGTTTCTTACATCCATACGGCCATATCTCGCGAACGGATTGATCAATCCGCAAAATTTCTGTTGCATCTGAAAGTAGAAACTCGCCCGATTACAACGGTAGGTGCAGTTTTCCCCTAGGCCGTTCTAGTTATTCGTTTCGAGCATCAGAAGTGCGAAAATTTTGAGTTTCTCATGCGTTTCTTACCTCCAAACTGCCATATCTCGCGAACGGATTGACCAATCCGCGTAATTTCTGTTGCATCCGAAAGTAGAAACTCGCCCGATTACAACGGTAGGTGTAGTTTTCCCCTAGGCCGTTCTAGTTATTCGTTTCGAGCATCAGAAATGCGAAAATTTTGAGTTTCTCATGCGTTTCTTACATCCAAACTGCAATATCTCGCGAACGGATTGACCAATCCGCGTAATTTCTGTTGCATCCGAAAGTAGAAACTCGCCCGATTACAACGGTATGCGTACTTCTCCCCTAGGCCGTTCTAGTCATTCGTTTCGAGCATCAGAACTGCGAAAATTTTGAGTTTCTCATGCGTTTCTTACGTCCAAACTGCCATATCTCGCGAACGGATTGACCAATCCGCGTAATTTCTGTTGCAACCGAAAGTAGAAACTCGCCCGATTACAACGGTAGGTGTAGTTTTCCCCTAGGCCGTTCTAGTTATTCGTTTCGAGCATCAGAAATGCGAAAATTTTGAGTTCCTCAAGCGTTTCTTACATCCAAACTGCCATATCTCGCGAACAGATTGACCAATCCGCGTAATTTCTGTTGCATCTGAAAGTAGAAACTCGCCCGATTACAACGGTATGCGTACTACTCCCATAGGCCGTTCTAGTCATTCGTTTCGAGCATCAGAACTGCGAAAATTTTGAGTTTCTCAAGCGTTTCTTACATCCAAACGGCCATATCACGCGAACGGATTGACCAATCCCCATAATTTCTGTTGCATCTGAAAGTAGAAACTCGCCCGATTACAACGGTATGCGTACTACTCCCATAGGCCGTTCTAGTCATTCGTTTCGAGCATCAGAACTGCGAAAATTTTGAGTTCCTCAAGCGTTTCTTACATCCAAACTGCCATATCTCGCGAACAGATTGACCAATCCGCGTAATTTCTGTTGCATCTGAAAGTAGAAACTCGCCCGATTACAACGGTATGCGTACTTCTCCCCTAGGCCGTTCTAGTCATTCGTTTCGAGCATCAGAACTGCGAAAATTTTGAGTTTCTCAAGCGTTTCTTACCTCCAAACTGCCATATCTCGCGAACGGATTGACCAATCCGCAGAATTTCTGTTGCATTTGAAAGTAGAAACTCGACCGATTACAACGGTATGCGCACTTTTCCCCTAGGCCGTTCTAGTTATTCGTTTCGAGCATCAGAACTGCGAAAATTTTGAGTTTCTCAAGCGTTTCTTACATCCAAACGGCCATATCTCGCGAACGGATTGACCAATCCCCATAATTTCTGTTGCATCTGAAAGTAGAAACTCGCCCGATTACAACGGTATGCGTACTACTCCCATAGGCCGTTCTAGTCATTCGTTTCGAGCATCAGAACTGCGAAAATTTTGAGTTTCTCAAGCGTTTCTTATCTCCAAACTGCCATATCTCGCGAACGGATTGATCAATCCGCAAAATTTCTGTTGCATCTGAAAGTAGAAACTCGCCCGATTACAACGGTATGCGTACTTCTCCCCTAGGCCGTTCTAGTCATTCGTTTCGAGCATCAGAACTGCGAAAATTTTGAGTTTCTCAAGCGTTTCTTACATCCAAACGGCCATATCTCGCGAACGGATTGACCAATCCGCATAAGTTCTGTTGCATCTGAAAGTAGAAACTCGCCCGATTACAACGGTATGCGCACTTTTCCCCTAGGCCGTTCTAGTTATTCGTTTCGAGCATCAGAACTGCGAAAATTTTGAGTTTCTCAAGCGTTTCTTACATCCATACGGCCATATCTCGCGAACGGATTGATCAATCCGCAAAATTTCTGTTGCATCTGAAAGTAGAAACTCGCCCGATTACAACGGTAGGTGCAGTTTTCCCCTAGGCCGTTCTAGTTATTCGTTTCGAGCATCAGAAGTGCGAAAATTTTGAGTTTCTCATGCGTTTCTTACCTCCAAACTGCCATATCTCGCGAACGGATTGACCAATCCGCGTAATTTCTGTTGCATCCGAAAGTAGAAACTCGCCCGATTACAACGGTAGGTGTAGTTTTCCCCTAGGCCGTTCTAGTTATTCGTTTCGAGCATCAGAAATGCGAAAATTTTGAGTTTCTCATGCGTTTCTTACATCCAAACTGCAATATCTCGCGAACGGATTGACCAATCCGCGTAATTTCTGTTGCATCCGAAAGTAGAAACTCGCCCGATTACAACGGTATGCGTACTTCTCCCCTAGGCCGTTCTAGTCATTCGTTTCGAGCATCAGAACTGCGAAAATTTTGAGTTTCTCATGCGTTTCTTACGTCCAAACTGCCATATCTCGCGAACGGATTGACCAATCCGCGTAATTTCTGTTGCAACCGAAAGTAGAAACTCGCCCGATTACAACGGTAGGTGTAGTTTTCCCCTAGGCCGTTCTAGTTATTCGTTTCGAGCATCAGAAATGCGAAAATTTTGAGTTCCTCAAGCGTTTCTTACATCCAAACTGCCATATCTCGCGAACAGATTGACCAATCCGCGTAATTTCTGTTGCATCTGAAAGTAGAAACTCGCCCGATTACAACGGTATGCGTACTACTCCCATAGGCCGTTCTAGTCATTCGTTTCGAGCATCAGAACTGCGAAAATTTTGAGTTTCTCAAGCGTTTCTTACATCCAAACGGCCATATCACGCGAACGGATTGACCAATCCCCATAATTTCTGTTGCATCTGAAAGTAGAAACTCGCCCGATTACAACGGTATGCGTACTACTCCCATAGGCCGTTCTAGTCATTCGTTTCGAGCATCAGAACTGCGAAAATTTTGAGTTCCTCAAGCGTTTCTTACATCCAAACTGCCATATCTCGCGAACAGATTGACCAATCCGCGTAATTTCTGTTGCATCTGAAAGTAGAAACTCGCCCGATTACAACGGTATGCGTACTTCTCCCCTAGGCCGTTCTAGTCATTCGTTTCGAGCATCAGAACTGCGAAAATTTTGAGTTTCTCAAGCGTTTCTTACCTCCAAACTGCCATATCTCGCGAACGGATTGACCAATCCGCAGAATTTCTGTTGCATTTGAAAGTAGAAACTCGACCGATTACAACGGTATGCGCACTTTTCCCCTAGGCCGTTCTAGTTATTCGTTTCGAGCATCAGAACTGCGAAAATTTTGAGTTTCTCAAGCGTTTCTTACATCCAAACGGCCATATCTCGCGAACGGATTGACCAATCCCCATAATTTCTGTTGCATCTGAAAGTAGAAACTCGCCCGATTACAACGGTATGCGTACTACTCCCATAGGCCGTTCTAGTCATTCGTTTCGAGCATCAGAACTGCGAAAATTTTGAGTTTCTCAAGCGTTTCTTATCTCCAAACTGCCATATCTCGCGAACGGATTGATCAATCCGCAAAATTTCTGTTGCATCTGAAAGTAGAAACTCGCCCGATTACAACGGTATGCGTACTTCTCCCCTAGGCCGTTCTAGTCATTCGTTTCGAGCATCAGAACTGCGAAAATTTTGAGTTTCTCAAGCGTTTCTTACATCCAAACGGCCATATCTCGCGAACGGATTGACCAATCCGCATAAGTTCTGTTGCATCTGAAAGTAGAAACTCGCCCGATTACAACGATATGTGTAGTTTTCCCCTAGGCCGTTCCAGTTATTCGTTTCGAGCATCAGAACTGCGAAAATTTTGAGTTTCTAAAGCGTTTCTTATCTCCAAACTGCCATATCTCGCGAACGGATTGATCAATCCGCAAAATTTCTGTTGCATCTGAAAGTAGAAACTCGCCCGATTACAACGGTAGGTGTAGTTTTCCCCTAGGCCGTTCTAGTTATTCGTTTCGAGCATCAGAAATGCGAAAATTTTGAGTTCCTCAAGCGTTTCTTACATCCAAACTGCAATATCTCGCGAACGGATTGACCAATCCGCGTAATTTCTGTTGCATCCGAAAGTAGAAACTCGCCCGATTACAACGGTATGCGTACTTCTCCCCTAGGCCGTTCTAGTCATTCGTTTCGAGCATCAGAACTGCGAAAATTTTGAGTTTCTCATGCGTTTCTTACCTCCAAACTGCCATATCTCGCGAACGGATTGACCAATCCGCAAAATTTCTGTTGCATCTGAAAGTACAAACTCGCCCGATTACAACGGTATGTGTAGTTTTCCCCTAGGCCGTTCTAGTTATTCGTTTCGAGCATCAGAAATGCGAAAATTTTGAGTTCCTCAAGCGTTTCTTACATCCAAACTGCCATATCTCGCGAACAGATTGACCAATCCGCGTAATTTCTGTTGCATCTGAAAGTAGAAACTCGCCCGATTACAACGGTATGCGTACTACTCCCATAGGCCGTTCTAGTCATTCGTTTCGAGCATCAGAACTGCGAAAATTTTGAGTTTCTCAAGCGTTTCTTACATCCAAACGGCCATATCGCGCGAACGGATTGACCAATCCGCATAATTTCTGTTGCATCTGAAAGTAGAAACTCGCCCGATTACAACGGTATGTGTAGTTTTCCCCTAGGCCGTTCTAGTTATTCGTTTCGAGCATCAGAAATGCGAAAATTTTGAGTTCCTCAAGCGTTTCTTACATCCAAACTGCCATATCTCGCGAACAGATTGACCAATCCGCGTAATTTCTGTTGCATCCGAAAGTAGAAACTCGCCCGATTACAATGGTATGCGTACTTCTCCCCTAGGCCGTTCTAGTCATTCGTTTCGAGCATCAGAACTGCGAAAATTTTGAGTTTCTCAAGCGTTTCTTACCTCCAAACTGCCATATCTCGCGAACGGATTGACCAATCCGCAAAATTTCTGTTGCATTTGAAAGTAGAAACTCGACCGATTACAACGGTATGCGCACTTTTCCCCTAGGCCGTTCTAGTTATTCGTTTCGAGCATCAGAACTGCGAAAATTTTGAGTTTCTCAAGCGTTTCTTACATCCAAACGGCCATATCTCGCGAACGGATTGACCAATCCCCATAATTTCTGTTGCATCTGAAAGTAGAAACTCGCCCGATTACAACGGTATGCGTACTACTCCCATAGGCCGTTCTAGTCATTCGTTTCGAGCATCAGAACTGCGAAAATTTTGAGTTTCTCAAGCGTTTCTTATCTCCAAACTGCCATATCTCGCGAACGGATTGATCAATCCGCAAAATTTCTGTTGCATCTGAAAGTAGAAACTCGCCCGATTACAACGGTATGTGTAGTTTTCCCCTAGGCCGTTCCAGTCATTCGTTTCGAGCATCAGAACTGCGAAAATTTTGAGTTTCTCAAGCGTTTCTTATCTCTAAACTGCCATAACTCGCGAACGGGTTGACCAATCCGCAAAATTTCTGTTGCATTTGAAAGTAGAAACTCGCCCGATTACAATGGTATGCGCACTTTTCCCCTAGGCCGTTCTAGTTATTCGTTTCGAGCATCAGAACTGCGAAAATTTTGAGTTTCTCAAGCGTTTCTTACATCCAAACGGCCATATCTCGCGAACGGATTGACCAATCCGCATAATTTCTGTTGCATCTGAAAGTAGAAACTCGCCCGATTACAACGGTATGCGTACTTCTCCCATAGGCCGTTCTAGTCATTCGTATCGAGCACCAGAACTGCGAAAATTTTGAGTTTCTCATGCGTTTCTTACCTCCAAACTGATATATCTCGCGAACGGATTGACCAATCCGCAAAATTTCTGTTGCATCTGAAAGTAGAAACTCGCCCGATTACAACGGTATGCGTACTTCTCCCCTTGGCCGTTCTAGTCATTCGTTTCGAGCATCAGAACTGCGAAAATTTTGAGTTTCTCAAGCGTTTCTTACCTCCAAACTGCCATATCTCGCGAACGGATTGACCAATCCGCAAAATTTCTGTTGCATCTGAAAGTAGAAACTCGCCCGATTACAACGGTATGCGTACTTCTCCCCTAGGCCGTTCTAGTCATTCGTTTCGAGCATCAGAACTGCGAAAATTTTGAGTTTCTCAACGTTTCTTACCTCCAAACTGCCATATCTCGCGAACGGGTTGACCAATCCGCAAAATTTCTGTTGCATTTGAAAGTAGAAACTCGCCCGATTACAACGGTATGCGCACTTTTCCCCTAGGCCGTTCTAGTTATTCGTTTCGAGCATCAGAACTGCGAAAATTTTGAGTTTCTCAAGCGTTTCTTACATCCATACGGCCATATCTCGCGAACGGATTGATCAATCCGCAAAATTTCTGTTGCATCTGAAAGTAGAAACTCGCCCGATTACAACGGTAGGTGCAGTTTTCCCCTAGGCCGTTCTAGTTATTCGTTTCGAGCATCAGAAGTGCGAAAATTTTGAGTTTCTCATGCGTTTCTTACCTCCAAACTGCCATATCTCGCGAACGGATTGACCAATCCGCGTAATTTCTGTTGCATCCGAAAGTAGAAACTCGCCCGATTACAACGGTAGGTGTAGTTTTCCCCTAGGCCGTTCTAGTTATTCGTTTCGAGCATCAGAAATGCGAAAATTTTGAGTTTCTCATGCGTTTCTTACATCCAAACTGCAATATCTCGCGAACGGATTGACCAATCCGCGTAATTTCTGTTGCATCCGAAAGTAGAAACTCGCCCGATTACAACGGTATGCGTACTTCTCCCCTAGGCCGTTCTAGTCATTCGTTTCGAGCATCAGAACTGCGAAAATTTTGAGTTTCTCATGCGTTTCTTACGTCCAAACTGCCATATCTCGCGAACGGATTGACCAATCCGCAAAATTTCTGTTGCATCTGAAAGTAGAAACTCGCCCGATTACAACGGTATGTGTAGTTTTCCCCTAGGCCGTTCTAGTTATTCGTTTCGAGCATCAGAAATGCGAAAATTTTGAGTTCCTCAAGCGTTTCTTACATCCAAACTGCCATATCTCGCGAACAGATTGACCAATCCGCGTAATTTCTGTTGCATCTGAAAGTAGAAACTCGCCCGATTACAACGGTATGCGTACTACTCCCATAGGCCGTTCTAGTCATTCGTTTCGAGCATCAGAACTGCGAAAATTTTGAGTTTCTCAAGCGTTTCTTACATCCAAACGGCCATATCACGCGAACGGATTGACCAATCCGCATAATTTCTGTTGCATCTGAAAGCAGAAACTCGCCCGATTACAACGGTATGTGTAGTTTTCGCCTAGGCCGTTCTAGTTATTCGTTTCGAGCATCAGAAATGCGAAAATTTTGAGTTCCTCAAGCGTTTCTTACATCCAAACTGCCATATCTCGCGAACAGATTGACCAATCCGCGTAATTTCTGTTGCATCCGAAAGTAGAAACCCGCCCGATTACAACGGTATGCGTACTTCTCCCCTAGGCCGTTCTAGTCATTCGTTTCGAGCATCAGAACTGCGAAAATTTTGAGTTTCTCAACGTTTCTTACCTCCAAACTGCCATATCTCGCGAACGGGTTGACCAATCCGCAAAATTTCTGTTGCATTTGAAAGTAGAAACTCGCCCGATTACAACGGTATGCGCACTTTTCCCCTAGGCCGTTCTAGTTATTCGTTTCGAGCATCAGAACTGCGAAAATTTTGAGTTTCTCAAGCGTTTCTTACATCCATACGGCCATATCTCGCGAACGGATTGATCAATCCGCAAAATTTCTGTTGCATCTGAAAGTAGAAACTCGACCGATTACAACGGTATGCGCACTTTTCCCCTAGGCCGTTCTAGTTATTCGTTTCGAGCATCAGAACTGCGAAAATTTTGAGTTTCTCAAGCGTTTCTTACATCCAAACGGCCATATCTCGCGAACGGATTGACCAATCCCCATAATTTCTGTTGCATCTGAAAGTAGAAACTCGCCCGATTACAACGGTATGCGTACTACTCCCATAGGCCGTTCTAGTCATTCGTTTCGAGCATCAGAACTGCGAAAATTTTGAGTTTCTCAAGCGTTTCTTATCTCCAAACTGCCATATCTCGCGAACGGATTGATCAATCCGCAAAATTTCTGTTGCATCTGAAAGTAGAAACTCGCCCGATTACAACGGTATGTGTAGTTTTCCCCTAGGCCGTTCCAGTCATTCGTTTCGAGCATCAGAACTGCGAAAATTTTGAGTTTCTCAAGCGTTTCTTATCTCTAAACTGCCATAACTCGCGAACGGGTTGACCAATCCGCAAAATTTCTGTTGCATTTGAAAGTAGAAACTCGCCCGATTACAATGGTATGCGCACTTTTCCCCTAGGCCGTTCTAGTTATTCGTTTCGAGCATCAGAACTGCGAAAATTTTGAGTTTCTCAAGCGTTTCTTACATCCAAACGGCCATATCTCGCGAACGGATTGACCAATCCGCATAATTTCTGTTGCATCTGAAAGTAGAAACTCGCCCGATTACAACGGTATGCGTACTTCTCCCATAGGCCGTTCTAGTCATTCGTATCGAGCACCAGAACTGCGAAAATTTTGAGTTTCTCATGCGTTTCTTACCTCCAAACTGATATATCTCGCGAACGGATTGACCAATCCGCAAAATTTCTGTTGCATCTGAAAGTAGAAACTCGCCCGATTACAACGGTATGCGTACTTCTCCCCTTGGCCGTTCTAGTCATTCGTTTCGAGCATCAGAACTGCGAAAATTTTGAGTTTCTCAAGCGTTTCTTACCTCCAAACTGCCATATCTCGCGAACGGATTGACCAATCCGCAAAATTTCTGTTGCATCTGAAAGTAGAAACTCGCCCGATTACAACGGTATGCGTACTTCTCCCCTAGGCCGTTCTAGTCATTCGTTTCGAGCATCAGAACTGCGAAAATTTTGAGTTTCTCAACGTTTCTTACCTCCAAACTGCCATATCTCGCGAACGGGTTGACCAATCCGCAAAATTTCTGTTGCATTTGAAAGTAGAAACTCGCCCGATTACAACGGTATGCGCACTTTTCCCCTAGGCCGTTCTAGTTATTCGTTTCGAGCATCAGAACTGCGAAAATTTTGAGTTTCTCAAGCGTTTCTTACATCCATACGGCCATATCTCGCGAACGGATTGATCAATCCGCAAAATTTCTGTTGCATCTGAAAGTAGAAACTCGCCCGATTACAACGGTAGGTGCAGTTTTCCCCTAGGCCGTTCTAGTTATTCGTTTCGAGCATCAGAAGTGCGAAAATTTTGAGTTTCTCATGCGTTTCTTACCTCCAAACTGCCATATCTCGCGAACGGATTGACCAATCCGCGTAATTTCTGTTGCATCCGAAAGTAGAAACTCGCCCGATTACAACGGTAGGTGTAGTTTTCCCCTAGGCCGTTCTAGTTATTCGTTTCGAGCATCAGAAATGCGAAAATTTTGAGTTTCTCATGCGTTTCTTACATCCAAACTGCAATATCTCGCGAACGGATTGACCAATCCGCGTAATTTCTGTTGCATCCGAAAGTAGAAACTCGCCCGATTACAACGGTATGCGTACTTCTCCCCTAGGCCGTTCTAGTCATTCGTTTCGAGCATCAGAACTGCGAAAATTTTGAGTTTCTCATGCGTTTCTTACGTCCAAACTGCCATATCTCGCGAACGGATTGACCAATCCGCAAAATTTCTGTTGCATCTGAAAGTAGAAACTCGCCCGATTACAACGGTATGTGTAGTTTTCCCCTAGGCCGTTCTAGTTATTCGTTTCGAGCATCAGAAATGCGAAAATTTTGAGTTCCTCAAGCGTTTCTTACATCCAAACTGCCATATCTCGCGAACAGATTGACCAATCCGCGTAATTTCTGTTGCATCTGAAAGTAGAAACTCGCCCGATTACAACGGTATGCGTACTACTCCCATAGGCCGTTCTAGTCATTCGTTTCGAGCATCAGAACTGCGAAAATTTTGAGTTTCTCAAGCGTTTCTTACATCCAAACGGCCATATCACGCGAACGGATTGACCAATCCGCATAATTTCTGTTGCATCTGAAAGCAGAAACTCGCCCGATTACAACGGTATGTGTAGTTTTCGCCTAGGCCGTTCTAGTTATTCGTTTCGAGCATCAGAAATGCGAAAATTTTGAGTTCCTCAAGCGTTTCTTACATCCAAACTGCCATATCTCGCGAACAGATTGACCAATCCGCGTAATTTCTGTTGCATCCGAAAGTAGAAACCCGCCCGATTACAACGGTATGCGTACTTCTCCCCTAGGCCGTTCTAGTCATTCGTTTCGAGCATCAGAACTGCGAAAATTTTGAGTTTCTCAACGTTTCTTACCTCCAAACTGCCATATCTCGCGAACGGGTTGACCAATCCGCAAAATTTCTGTTGCATTTGAAAGTAGAAACTCGCCCGATTACAACGGTATGCGCACTTTTCCCCTAGGCCGTTCTAGTTATTCGTTTCGAGCATCAGAACTGCGAAAATTTTGAGTTTCTCAAGCGTTTCTTACATCCATACGGCCATATCTCGCGAACGGATTGATCAATCCGCAAAATTTCTGTTGCATCTGAAAGTAGAAACTCGCCCGATTACAACGGTAGGTGCAGTTTTCCCCTAGGCCGTTCTAGTTATTCGTTTCGAGCATCAGAAGTGCGAAAATTTTGAGTTTCTCATGCGTTTCTTACCTCCAAACTGCCATATCTCGCGAACGGATTGACCAATCCGCGTAATTTCTGTTGCATCCGAAAGTAGAAACTCGCCCGATTACAACGGTAGGTGTAGTTTTCCCCTAGGCCGTTCTAGTTATTCGTTTCGAGCATCAGAAATGCGAAAATTTTGAGTTTCTCATGCGTTTCTTACATCCAAACTGCAATATCTCGCGAACGGATTGACCAATCCGCGTAATTTCTGTTGCATCCGAAAGTAGAAACTCGCCCGATTACAACGGTATGCGTACTTCTCCCCTAGGCCGTTCTAGTCATTCGTTTCGAGCATCAGAACTGCGAAAATTTTGAGTTTCTCATGCGTTTCTTACGTCCAAACTGCCATATCTCGCGAACGGATTGACCAATCCGCAAAATTTCTGTTGCATCTGAAAGTAGAAACTCGCCCGATTACAACGGTATGTGTAGTTTTCCCCTAGGCCGTTCTAGTTATTCGTTTCGAGCATCAGAAATGCGAAAATTTTGAGTTCCTCAAGCGTTTCTTACATCCAAACTGCCATATCTCGCGAACAGATTGACCAATCCGCGTAATTTCTGTTGCATCTGAAAGTAGAAACTCGCCCGATTACAACGGTATGCGTACTACTCCCATAGGCCGTTCTAGTCATTCGTTTCGAGCATCAGAACTGCGAAAATTTTGAGTTTCTCAAGCGTTTCTTACATCCAAACGGCCATATCACGCGAACGGATTGACCAATCCGCATAATTTCTGTTGCATCTGAAAGTAGAAACTCGCCCGATTACAACGGTATGTGTAGTTTTCCCCTAGGCCGTTCTAGTTATTCGTTTCGAGCATCAGAAATGCGAAAATTTTGAGTTCCTCAAGCGTTTCTTACATCCAAACTGCCATATCTCGCGAACAGATTGACCAATCCGCGTAATTTCTGTTGCATCCGAAAGTAGAAACTCGCCCGATTACAACGGTATGCGTACTTCTCCCCTAGGCCGTTCTAGTCATTCGTTTCGAGCATCAGAACTGCGAAAATTTTGAGTTTCTCAAGCGTTTCTTACCTCCAAACTGCCATATCTCGCGAACGGATTGACCAATCCGCAAAATTTCTGTTGCATTTGAAAGTAGAAACTCGACCGATTACAACGGTATGCGCACTTTTCCCCTAGGCCGTTCTAGTTATTCGTTTCGAGCATCAGAACTGCGAAAATTTTGAGTTTCTCAAGCGTTTCTTACATCCAAACGGCCATATCTCGCGAACGGATTGACCAATCCCCATAATTTCTGTTGCATCTGAAAGTAGAAACTCGCCCGATTACAACGGTATGCGTACTACTCCCATAGGCCGTTCTAGTCATTCGTTTCGAGCATCAGAACTGCGAAAATTTTGAGTTTCTCAAGCGTTTCTTATCTCCAAACTGCCATATCTCGCGAACGGATTGATCAATCCGCAAAATTTCTGTTGCATCTGAAAGTAGAAACTCGCCCGATTACAACGGTATGTGTAGTTTTCCCCTAGGCCGTTCCAGTCATTCGTTTCGAGCATCAGAACTGCGAAAGTTTTGAGTTTCTCAAGCGTTTCTTATCTCTAAACTGCCATAACTCGCGAACGGGTTGACCAATCCGCAAAATTTCTGTTGCATTTGAAAGTAGAAACTCGCCCGATTACAATGGTATGCGCACTTTTCCCCTAGGCCGTTCTAGTTATTCGTTTCGAGCATCAGAACTGCGAAAATTTTGAGTTTCTCAAGCGTTTCTTACATCCAAACGGCCATATCTCGCGAACGGATTGACCAATCCGCATAATTTCTGTTGCATCTGAAAGTAGAAACTCGCCCGATTACAACGGTATGCGTACTTCTCCCATAGGCCGTTCTAGTCATTCGTTTCGAACATCAGAACTGCGAAAATTTTGAGTTTCTCGAGCGTTTCTTACCTCCAAACTGCCACATCTCGCGAACGGATTGACCAATCCGCAAAATTTCTGTTGCATCTGAAAGTAGAAACTCGCCCGATTACAACGGTAGGTGTAGTTTTCCCCTAGGCCGTTCTAGTTATTCGTTTCGAGCATCAGAAATGCGAAAATTTTGAGTTCCTGAAGCGTTTCTTACCTCCAAACTGCCATATCTCGCGAACAGATTGACCAATCCGCGTAATTTCTGTTGCATCCGAAAGTAGAAACTCGCCCGATTACAACGGTATGCGTACTTCTCCCCTAGGCCGTTCTAGTCATTCGTTTCGAGCACCAGAACTGCGAAAATTTTGAGTTTCTCATGCGTTTCTTACCTCCAAACTGATATATCTCGCGAACGGATTGACCAATCCGCAAAATTTCTGTTGCATCTGAAAGTAGAAACTCGACCGATTACAACGGTATGCGTACTTCTCCCCTAGGCCGTTCTAGTCATTCGTTTCGAGCACCAGAACTGCGAAAATTTTGAGTTTCTCATGCGTTTCTTACCTCCAAACTGATATATCTCGCGAACGGGTTGACCAATCCGCAAAATTTCTGTTGCATTTGAAAGTAGAAACTCGCCCGATTACAACGGTATGCGCACTTTTCCCCTAGGCCGTTCTAGTTATTCGTTTCGAGCATCAGAACTGCGAAAATTTTGAGTTTCTCAAGCGTTTCTTACATCCATACGGCCATATCTCGCGAACGGATTGATCAATCCGCAAAATTTCTGTTGCATCTGAAAGTAGAAACTCGCCCGATTACAACGGTAGGTGCAGTTTTCCCCTAGGCCGTTCTAGTTATTCGTTTCGAGCATCAGAAGTGCGAAAATTTTGAGTTTCTCATGCGTTTCTTACCTCCAAACTGCCATATCTCGCGAACGGATTGACCAATCCGCGTAATTTCTGTTGCATCCGAAAGTAGAAACTCGCCCGATTACAACGGTAGGTGTAGTTTTCCCCTAGGCCGTTCTAGTTATTCGTTTCGAGCATCAGAAATGCGAAAATTTTGAGTTTCTCATGCGTTTCTTACATCCAAACTGCAATATCTCGCGAACGGATTGACCAATCCGCAAAATTTCTGTTGCATCTGAAAGTAGAAACTCGCCCGATTACAACGGTATGTGTAGTTTTCCCCTAGGCCGTTCTAGTTATTCGTTTCGAGCATCAGAAATGCGAAAATTTTGAGTTCCTCAAGCGTTTCTTACATCCAAACTGCCATATCTCGCGAACAGATTGACCAATCCGCGTAATTTCTGTTGCATCTGAAAGTAGAAACTCGCCCGATTACAACGGTATGCGTACTACTCCCATAGGCCGTTCTAGTCATTCGTTTCGAGCATCAGAACTGCGAAAATTTTGAGTTTCTCAAGCGTTTCTTACATCCAAACGGCCATATCACGCGAACGGATTGACCAATCCGCATAATTTCTGTTGCATCTGAAAGTAGAAACTCGCCCGATTACAACGGTATGTGTAGTTTTCCCCTAGGCCGTTCTAGTTATTCGTTTCGAGCATCAGAAATGCGAAAATTTTGAGTTCCTCAAGCGTTTCTTACATCCAAACTGCCATATCTCGCGAACAGATTGACCAATCCGCGTAATTTCTGTTGCATCCGAAAGTAGAAACTCGCCCGATTACAACGGTATGCGTACTTCTCCCCTAGGCCGTTCTAGTCATTCGTTTCGAGCATCAGAACTGCGAAAATTTTGAGTTTCTCAAGCGTTTCTTACCTCCAAACTGCCATATCTCGCGAACGGATTGACCAATCCGCAAAATTTCTGTTGCATTTGAAAGTAGAAACTCGACCGATTACAACGGTATGCGCACTTTTCCCCTAGGCCGTTCTAGTTATTCGTTTCGAGCATCAGAACTGCGAAAATTTTGAGTTTCTCAAGCGTTTCTTACATCCAAACGGCCATATCTCGCGAACGGATTGACCAATCCCCATAATTTCTGTTGCATCTGAAAGTAGAAACTCGCCCGATTACAACGGTATGCGTACTACTCCCAGAGGCCGTTCTAGTCATTCGTTTCGAGCATCAGAACTGCGAAAATTTTGAGTTTCTCAAGCGTTTCTTATCTCCAAACTGCCATATCTCGCGAACGGATTGATCAATCCGCAAAATTTCTGTTGCATCTGAAAGTAGAAACTCGCCCGATTACAACGGTATGTGTAGTTTTCCCCTAGGCCGTTCCAGTCATTCGTTTCGAGCATCAGAACTGCGAAAGTTTTGAGTTTCTCAAGCGTTTCTTATCTCTAAACTGCCATAACTCGCGAACGGGTTGACCAATCCGCAAAATTTCTGTTGCATTTGAAAGTAGAAACTCGCCCGATTACAATGGTATGCGCACTTTTCCCCTAGGCCGTTCTAGTTATTCGTTTCGAGCATCAGAAATGCGAAAATTTTGAGTTTCTCAAGCGTTTCTTACATCCAAACGGCCATATCTCGCGAACGGATTGACCAATCCGCATAATTTCTGTTGCATCTGAAAGTAGAAACTCGCCCGATTACAACGGTATGCGTACTTCTCCCATAGGCCGTTCTAGTCATTCGTTTCGAACATCAGAACTGCGAAAATTTTGAGTTTCTCGAGCGTTTCTTACCTCCAAACTGCCACATCTCGCGAACGGATTGACCAATCCGCAAAATTTCTGTTGCATCTGAAAGTAGAAACTCGCCCGATTACAACGGTAGGTGTAGTTTTCCCCTAGGCCTTTCTAGTTATTCGTTTCGAGCATCAGAAATGCGAAAATTTTGAGTTCCTCAAGCGTTTCTTACCTCCAAACTGCCATATCTCGCGAACAGATTGACCAATCCGCGTAATTTCTGTTGCATCTGAAAGTAGAAACTCGCACGATTACAACGGTGTGTGTAGTTTTCCCCTAGGCCGTTCCAGTTATTCGTTTCGAGCATCAGAACTGCGAAAATTTTGAGTTTCTCAAGCGTTTCTTACATCCAAACGGCCATATCTCGCGAACGGATTGACCAATCCCCATAATTTCTGCTGCATCTGAAAGTAGAAACCCGCCCGATTACAACGGTATGCGTACTTCTCCCCTAGGCCGTTCTAGTCTTTCGTTTCGAGCATCAGTACTGCGAAAATTTTGAGTTTCTCATGCGTTTCTTACCTCCAAACTGCCATATCTCGCGAACGGATTGACCAATCCGCAAAATTTCTGTTGCATCTGAAAGTAGAAACTCGCCCGATTACAACGGTATGTGTAGTTTTCCCCTAGGCCGTTCCAGTCATTCGTTTCGAGCATCAAAACTGCGAAAATTTTGAGTTTCTCAAGCGTTTCTTATCTCCAAACTGCCATATCTCGCGAACGGATTGATCAATCCGCAAAATTTCTGTTGCATCTGAAAGTAGAAACTCGTCCGATTACAACGGTAGGTGTAGTTTTCCCCTAGGCCGTTCTAGTTATTCGTTTCGAGCATCAGAAATGCGAAAATTTTGAGTTTCTTATGCGTTTCTTACCTCCAAACTGCCATATCTCGCGAACGGATTGACCAATCCGCAAAATTTCTGTTGCATCTGTAAGTAGAAACTCGCCCGATTACAACGGTATGCGTACTTCTCCCCTAGGCCGTTCTAGATATTCGTTTCGAGCATCAGAACTGCGAAAATTTTGAGTTTCTCAAGCGTTTCTTACATCCAAACGGCCATATCTCGCGAACGGATTGACCAATCCCCATAATTTCTGCTGCATCTGAAAGTAGAAACCCGCCCGATTACAACGGTATGCGTACTTCTCCCATAGGCCGTTCTAGTCATTCGTTTCGAACATCAGAACTGCGAAAATTTTGAGTTTCTCGAGCGTTTCTTACCTCCAAACTGCCACATCTCGCGAACGGATTGACCAATCCGCAAAATTTCTGTTGCATCTGAGAGTAGAAACTCGCCCGATTACAACGGTAGGTGTAGTTTTCCCCTAGGCCGTTCTAGTTAGTCGTTTCCAGCATCAGAAATGCGAAAATTTTGAGTTCCTGAAGCGTTTCTTACCTTCAAACTGCCATATCTCGCGAACAGATTGACCAATCCGCGTAATTTCTGTTGCATCCGAAAGTAGAAACTCGCCCGATTACAACGGTATGCGTACTTCTCCCCTAGGCCGTTCTAGTCATTCGTTTCGAGCACCAGAACTGCGAAAATTTTGAGTTTCTCGAGCGTTTCTTACCTCCAAACTGCCATATCTCGCGAACGGATTGACCAATCCGCAAAATTTTTGTTGCATTTGAAAGTAGAAACTCGCCCGATTACAACGGTATGCGCACTTTTCCCTTGGGCCGTCCTAGTTATTCGTTTCGAGCATCAGAACTGCGAAAATTTTGAGTTTCTAAAGCGTTTCTTATCTCCAAACTGTCATATCTCGCGAACGGATTGATCAATCCGCAAAATTTCTGTTGCATCTGAAAGTAGAAACTCGCCCGATTACAACGGTAGGTGTAGTTTTCCCCTAGGCCGTTCCAGTTATTCGTTTCGAGCATCAGAACTGCGAAAATTTTGAGTTTCTCAAGCGTTTCTTACATCCAAACGGCCATATCTCGCGAACGGATTGACCAATCCCCATAATTTCTGCTGCATCTGAAAGTAGAAACTCGCCCGATTACAACGGTATGCGTACTTCTCCCCTAGGCCGTTCTAGTCTTTCGTTTCGAGCATCAGAACTGCGAAAATTTTGAGTTTCTCATGCGTTTCTTACCTCCAAACTGCCATATCTCGCGAACGGATTGACCAATCCGCAAAATTTCTGTTGCATCTGAAAGTAGAAACTCGCCCGATTACAACGGTATGTGTAGTTTTCCCCTAGGCCGTTCCAGTCATTCGTTTCGAGCATCAGAACTGCGAAAATTTTGAGTTTCTCAAGCGTTTCTTATCTCCAAACTGCCATATCTCGCGAACGGATTGATCAATCCGCAAAATTTCTGTTGCATCTGAAAGTAGAAACTCGTCCGATTACAACGGTAGGTGTAGTTTTCCCCTAGGCCGTTCTAGTTATTCGTTTCGAACATCAGAAATGCGAAAATTTTGAGTTTCTTATGCGTTTCTTACCTCCAAACTGCCATATCTCGCGAACGGATTGACCAATCCGCAAAATTTCTGTTGCATCTGAAAGTAGAAACTCGCCCGATTACAACGGTAGGTGTAGTTTTCCCCTAGGCCGTTCTAGTTATTCGTTTCGAGCATCAGAAATGCGAAAATTTTGAGTTCCTCAAGCGTTTCTTACCTCCAAACTGCCATATCTCGCGAACAGATTGACCAATCCGCGTAATTTCTGTTGCATCCGAAAGTAGAAACTCGCCCGATTACAACGGTATGCGTACTTCTCCCCTAGGCCGTTCTAGTCATTCGTTTCGAGCACCAGAACTGCGAAAATTTTGAGTTTCTCATGCGTTTCTTACCTCCAAACTGATATATCTCGCGAAGGGATTGACCAATCCGCAAAATTTCTGTTGCATCTGAAAGTAGAAACTCGCCCGATTATAACGGTATGTGTAGTTTTCCCCTAGGCCGTTCCAGTTATTCGTTTCGAGCATCAGAAATGCGAAAATTTTGAGTTTCTCGAGCGTTTCTTATCTCCAAACTGCCATATCTCGCGAACGGATTGACCAATCCGCAAAATTTCTGTTGCATTTGAAAGTAGAAACTCGCCCGATTACAACGGTATGCGCACTTTTCCCCTGGGCCGTCCTAGTTATTCGTTTCGAGCATCAGAACTGCGAAAATTTTGAGTTTCTAAAGCGTTTCTTATCTCCAAACTGTCATATCTCGCGAACGGATTGATCAATCCGCAAAATTTCTGTTGCATCTGAAAGTAGAAACTCGCCCGATTACAACGGTAGGTGTAGTTTTCCCCTAGGCCGTTCTAGTTATTCGTTTCGAGCATCAGAAATGCGAAAATTTTGAGTTCCTCAAGCGTTTCTTACCTCCAAACTGCCATATCTCGCGAACAGATTGACCAATCCGCGTAATTTCTGTTGCATCTGAAAGTAGAAACTCGCACGATTACAACGGTGTGTGTAGTTTTCCCCTAGGCCGTTCCAGTTATTCGTTTCGAGCATCAGAACTGCGAAAATTTTGAGTTTCTCAAGCGTTTCTTACATCCAAACGGCCATATCTCGCGAACGGATTGACCAATCCCCATAATTTCTGCTGCATCTGAAAGTAGAAACCCGCCCGATTACAACGGTATGCGTACTTCTCCCCTAGGCCGTTCTAGTCTTTCGTTTCGAGCATCAGTACTGCGAAAATTTTGAGTTTCTCATGCGTTTCTTACCTCCAAACTGCCATATCTCGCGAACGGATTGACCAATCCGCAAAATTTCTGTTGCATCTGAAAGTAGAAACTCGCCCGATTACAACGGTATGTGTAGTTTTCCCCTAGGCCGTTCCAGTCATTCGTTTCGAGCATCAAAACTGCGAAAATTTTGAGTTTCTCAAGCGTTTCTTATCTCCAAACTGCCATATCTCGCGAACGGATTGATCAATCCGCAAAATTTCTGTTGCATCTGAAAGTAGAAACTCGTCCGATTACAACGGTAGGTGTAGTTTTCCCCTAGGCCGTTCTAGTTATTCGTTTCGAGCATCAGAAATGCGAAAATTTTGAGTTTCTTATGCGTTTCTTACCTCCAAACTGCCATATCTCGCGAACGGATTGACCAATCCGCAAAATTTCTGTTGCATCTGTAAGTAGAAACTCGCCCGATTACAACGGTATGCGTACTTCTCCCATAGGCCGTTCTAGTCATTCGTTTCGAACATCAGAACTGCGAAAATTTTGAGTTTCTCGAGCGTTTCTTACCTCCAAACTGCCACATCTCGCGAACGGATTGACCAATCCGCAAAATTTCTGTTGCATCTGAGAGTAGAAACTCGCCCGATTACAACGGTAGGTGTAGTTTTCCCCTAGGCCGTTCTAGTTATTCGTTTCGAGCATCAGAAATGCGAAAATTTTGAGTTCCTGAAGCGTTTCTTACCTCCAAACTGCCATATCTCGCGAACAGATTGACCAATCCGCGTAATTTCTGTTGCATCCGAAAGTAGAAACTCGCCCGATTACAACGGTATGCGTACTTCTCCCCTAGGCCGTTCTAGTCATTCGTTTCGAGCACCAGAACTGCGAAAATTTTGAGTTTCTCGAGCGTTTCTTACCTCCAAACTGCCATATCTCGCGAACGGATTGACCAATCCGCAAAATTTCTGTTGCATTTGAAAGTAGAAACTCGCCCGATTACAACGGTATGCGCACTTTTCCCTTGGGCCGTCCTAGTTATTCGTTTCGAGCATCAGAACTGCGAAAATTTTGAGTTTCTAAAGCGTTTCTTATCTCCAAACTGTCATATCTCGCGAACGGATTGATCAATCCGCAAAATTTCTGTTGCATCTGAAAGTAGAAACTCGCCCGATTACAACGGTAGGTGTAGTTTTCCCCTAGGCCGTTCCAGTTATTCGTTTCGAGCATCAGAACTGCGAAAATTTTGAGTTTCTCAAGCGTTTCTTACATCCAAACGGCCATATCTCGCGAACGGATTGACCAATCCCCATAATTTCTGCTGCATCTGAAAGTAGAAACTCGCCCGATTACAACGGTATGCGTACTTCTCCCCTAGGCCGTTCTAGTCTTTCGTTTCGAGCATCAGAACTGCGAAAATTTTGAGTTTCTCATGCGTTTCTTACCTCCAAACTGCCATATCTCGCGAACGGATTGACCAATCCGCAAAATTTCTGTTGCATCTGAAAGTAGAAACTCGCCCGATTACAACGGTATGTGTAGTTTTCCCCTAGGCCGTTCCAGTCATTCGTTTCGAGCATCAGAACTGCGAAAATTTTGAGTTTCTCAAGCGTTTCTTATCTCCAAACTGCCATATCTCGCGAACGGATTGATCAATCCGCAAAATTTCTGTTGCATCTGAAAGTAGAAACTCGTCCGATTACAACGGTAGGTGTAGTTTTCCCCTAGGCCGTTCTAGTTATTCGTTTCGAGCATCAGAAATGCGAAAATTTTGAGTTTCTTATGCGTTTCTTACCTCCAAACTGCCATATCTCGCGAACGGATTGACCAATCCGCAAAATTTCTGTTGCATCTGAAAGTAGAAACTCGCCCGATTACAACGGTAGGTGTAGTTTTCCCCTAGGCCGTTCCAGTTATTCGTTTCGAGCATCAGAACTGCGAAAATTTTGAGTTTCTAAAGCGTTTCTTATCTCCAAACTGCCATATCTCGCGAACGGATTGATCAATCCGCAAAATTTCTGTTGCATCTGAAAGTAGAAACTCGCCCGATTACAACGGTACGTGTAGTTTTCCCCTAGGCCGTTCTAGTTATTCGTTTTGAGCATCAGAAATGCGAAAATTTTGAGTTCCTCAAGCGTTTCTTACATCCAAACTGCAATATCTCGCGAACGGATTGACCAATCCGCGTAATTTCTGTTGCATCCGAAAGTAGAAACTCGCTCGATTACAACGGTATGCGTACTTCTCCCCTAGGCCGTTCCAGTCATTCGTTTCGAGCATCAGAACTGCGAAAATTTTGAGTTTCTCATGCGTTTCTTACCTCCAAACTGCCATATCTCGCGAACGGATTGACCAATCCGCAAAATTTCTGTTGCATCTGAAAGTAGAAACTCGCCCGATTACAACGGTATGTGTAGTTTTCCCCTAGGCCGTTCCAGTCATTCGTTTCGAGCATCAGAACTGTGAAAATTTTGAGTTTCTCATGCGTTACTTACCTCCAAACTGCCATATCTCGCGAACGGGTTGACCAATCCGCAAAATTTCTGTTGCATTTGAAAGTAGAAACTCGCCCGATTACAACGGTATGCGCACTTTTCCCCTAGGCCGTTCTAGTTATTCGTTTCGAGCATCAGAACTGCGAAAATTTTGAGTTTCTCAAGCGTTTCTTACATCCAAACGGCCATATCACGCGAACGGATTGACCAATCCGCATAATTTCTGTTGCATCTGAAAGTAGAAACTCGCCCGATTACAACGGTATGTGTAGTTTTCCCCTAGGCCGTTCCAGTCATTCGTTTCGAGCATCAGAACTGCGAAAATTTTGAGTTTCTCAAGCGTTTCTTATCTCTAAACTGCCATATCTCGCGAACGGATTGATCAATCCGCAAAATTTCTGTTGCATCTGAAAGTAGAAACTCGCCCGATTACAACGGTATGTGTAGTTTTCCCCTAGGCCGTTCCAGTCATTCGTTTCGAGCATCAGAACTGCGAAAATTTTGAGTTTCTCAACGTTTCTTACCTCCAAACTGCCATATCTCGCGAACGGGTTGACCAATCCGCGTAATTTCTGTTGCATCCGAAAGTAGAAACTCGCTCGATTACAACGGTATGCGTACTTCTCCCCTAGGCCGTTCTAGTCATTCGTTTCGAGCATCAGAACTGCGAAAATTTTGAGTTTCTCATGCGTTTCTTACCTCCAAACTGCCATATCTCGCGAACGGATTGACCAATCCGCAAAATTTCTGTTGCATCTGAAAGTAGAAACTCGCCCGATTACAACGGTATGTGTAGTTTTCCCCTAGGCCGTTCCAGTCATTCGTTTCGAGCATCAGAACTGCGAAAATTTTGAGTTTCTCAAGCGTTTCTTATCTCTAAACTGCCATATCTCGCGAACGGATTGATCAATCCGCAAAATTTCTGTTGCATCTGAAAGTAGAAACTCGCCCGATTACAACGGTATGCGTACTTCTCCCCTAGGCCGTTCTAGTCATTCGTTTCGAGCATCAGAACTGTGAAAATTTTGAGTTTCTCATGCGTTACTTACCTCCAAACTGCCATATCTCGCGAACGGGTTGACCAATCCGCAAAATTTCTGTTGCATTTGAAAGTAGAAACTCGCCCGATTACAACGGTATGCGCACTTTTCCCCTAGGCCGTTCTAGTTATTCGTTTCGAGCATCAGAACTGCGAAAATTTTGAGTTTCTCAAGCGTTTCTTACATCCAAACGGCCATATCACGCGAACGGATTGACCAATCCGCATAATTTCTGTTGCATCTGAAAGTAGAAACTCGCCCGATTACAACGGTATGTGTAGTTTTCCCCTAGGCCGTTCCAGTCATTCGTTTCGAGCATCAGAACTGCGAAAATTTTGAGTTTCTCAAGCGTTTCTTATCTCTAAACTGCCATATCTCGCGAACGGATTGATCAATCCGCAAAATTTCTGTTGCATCTGAAAGTAGAAACTCGCCCGATTACAACGGTATGCGTACTTCTCCCCTAGGCCGTTCTAGTCATTCGTTTCGAGCATCAGAACTGCGAAAATTTTGAGTTTCTCAAGCGTTTCTTATCTCCAAACTGCCATATCTCGCGAACGGATTGATCAATCCGCAAAATTTCTGTTGCATCTGAAAGTAGAAACTCGCCCGATTACAACGGTATGCGTACTTCTCCCCTAGGCCGTTCTAGTCATTCGTTTCGAGCATCAGAACTGCGAAAATTTTGAGTTTCTCAAGCGTTTCTTATCTCCAAACTGCCATATCTCGCGAACGGATTGATCAATCCGCAAAATTTCTGTTGCATCTGAAAGTAGAAACTCGCCCGATTACAACGGTATGCGTACTTCTCCCCTAGGCCGTTCTAGTCATTCGTTTCGAGCATCAGAACTGCGAAAATTTTGAGTTTCTCAAGCGTTTCTTATCTCCAAACTGCCATATCTCGCGAACGGGTTGACCAATCCGCAAAATTTCTGTTGCATTTGAAAGTAGAAACTCGCCCGATTACAACGGTATGCGCACTTTTCCCCTAGGCCGTTCTAGTTATTCGTTTCGAGCATCAGAACTGCGAAAATTTTGAGTTTCTCAAGCGTTTCTTACATCCAAACGGCCATATCACGCGAACGGATTGACCAATCCGCATAATTTCTGTTGCATCTGAAAGTAGAAACTCGCCCGATTACAACGGTATGTGTAGTTTTCCCCTAGGCCGTTCCAGTCATTCGTTTCGAGCATCAGAACTGCGAAAATTTTGAGTTTCTCAAGCGTTTCTTACATCCAAACGGCCATATCACGCGAACGGATTGACCAATCCGCATAATTTCTGTTGCATCTGAAAGTAGAAACTCGCCCGATTACAACGGTATGTGTAGTTTTCCCCTAGGCCGTTCCAGTCATTCGTTTCGAGCATCAGAACTGCGAAAATTTTGAGTTTCTCAAGCGTTTCTTATCTCTAAACTGCCATATCTCGCGAACGGATTGATCAATCCGCAAAATTTCTGTTGCATCTGAAAGTAGAAACTCGCCCGATTACAACGGTATGCGTACTTCTCCCCTAGGCCGTTCTAGTCATTCGTTTCGAGCATCAGAACTGCGAAAATTTTGAGTTTCTCAAGCGTTTCTTATCTCCAAACTGCCATATCTCGCGAACGGATTGATCAATCCGCAAAATTTTTGTTGCATCTGAAAGTAGAAACTCGCCCGATTACAACGGTATGCGTACTTCTCCCCTAGGCCGTTCTAGTCATTCGTTTCGAGCATCAGAACTGCGAAAATTTTGAGTTTCTCAAGCGTTTCTTATCTCCAAACTGCCATATCTCGCGAACGGATTGATCAATCCGCAAAATTTCTGTTGCATCTGAAAGTAGAAACTCGCCCGATTACAACGGTATGCGTACTTCTCCCCTAGGCCGTTCTAGTCATTCGTTTCGAGCATCAGAACTGCGAAAATTTTGAGTTTCTCAAGCGTTTCTTATCTCCAAACTGCCATATCTCGCGAACGGGTTGACCAATCCGCAAAATTTCTGTTGCATTTGAAAGTAGAAACTCGCCCGATTACAACGGTATGCGCACTTTTCCCCTAGGCCGTTCTAGTTATTCGTTTCGAGCATCAGAACTGCGAAAATTTTGAGTTTCTCAAGCGTTTCTTACATCCAAACGGCCATATCACGCGAACGGATTGACCAATCCGCATAATTTCTGTTGCATCTGAAAGTAGAAACTCGCCCGATTACAACGGTATGTGTAGTTTTCCCCTAGGCCGTTCCAGTCATTCGTTTCGAGCATCAGAACTGCGAAAATTTTGAGTTTCTCAAGCGTTTCTTATCTCTAAACTGCCATATCTCGCGAACGGATTGATCAATCCGCAAAATTTCTGTTGCATCTGAAAGTAGAAACTCGCCCGATTACAACGGTATGTGTAGTTTTCCCCTAGGCCGTTCCAGTCATTCGTTTCGAGCATCAGAACTGCGAAAATTTTGAGTTTCTCAACGTTTCTTACCTCCAAACTGCCATATCTCGCGAACGGGTTGACCAATCCGCGTAATTTCTGTTGCATCCGAAAGTAGAAACTCGCTCGATTACAACGGTATGCGTACTTCTCCCCTAGGCCGTTCTAGTCATTCGTTTCGAGCATCAGAACTGCGAAAATTTTGAGTTTCTCATGCGTTTCTTACCTCCAAACTGCCATATCTCGCGAACGGATTGACCAATCCGCAAAATTTCTGTTGCATCTGAAAGTAGAAACTCGCCCGATTACAACGGTATGTGTAGTTTTCCCCTAGGCCGTTCTAGTCATTCGTTTCGAGCATCAGAACTGCGAAAATTTTGAGTTTCTCAAGCGTTTCTTATCTCTAAACTGCCATATCTCGCGAACGGATTGATCAATCCGCAAAATTTCTGTTGCATCTGAAAGTAGAAACTCGCCCGATTACAACGGTATGCGTACTTCTCCCCTAGGCCGTTCTAGTCATTCGTTTCGAGCATCAGAACTGTGAAAATTTTGAGTTTCTCATGCGTTACTTACCTCCAAACTGCCATATCTCGCGAACGGGTTGACCAATCCGCAAAATTTCTGTTGCATTTGAAAGTAGAAACTCGCCCGATTACAACGGTATGCGCACTTTTCCCCTAGGCCGTTCTAGTTATTCGTTTCGAGCATCAGAACTGCGAAAATTTTGAGTTTCTCAAGCGTTTCTTACATCCAAACGGCCATATCACGCGAACGGATTGACCAATCCGCATAATTTCTGTTGCATCTGAAAGTAGAAACTCGCCCGATTACAACGGTATGTGTAGTTTTCCCCTAGGCCGTTCCAGTCATTCGTTTCGAGCATCAGAACTGCGAAAATTTTGAGTTTCTCAAGCGTTTCTTATCTCTAAACTGCCATATCTCGCGAACGGATTGATCAATCCGCAAAATTTCTGTTGCACCTGAAAGTAGAAACTCGCCCGATTACAACGGTATGCGTACTTCTCCCCTAGGCCGTTCTAGTCATTCGTTTCGAGCATCAGAACTGCGAAAATTTTGAGTTTCTCAAGCGTTTCTTATCTCCAAACTGCCATATCTCGCGAACGGATTGATCAATCCGCAAAATTTCTGTTGCATCTGAAAGTAGAAACTCGCCCGATTACAACGGTATGCGTACTTCTCCCCTAGGCCGTTCTAGTCATTCGTTTCGAGCATCAGAACTGCGAAAATTTTGAGTTTCTCAAGCGTTTCTTATCTCCAAACTGCCATATCTCGCGAACGGATTGATCAATCCGCAAAATTTCTGTTGCATCTGAAAGTAGAAACTCGCCCGATTACAACGGTATGCGTACTTCTCCCCTAGGCCGTTCTAGTCATTCGTTTCGAGCATCAGAACTGCGAAAATTTTGAGTTTCTCAAGCGTTTCTTACATCGAAACGTCAATATCTCGCGAACGGATTGACCAATCCGCATAAGTTCTGTTGCATCTGAAAGTAGAAACTCGCCCGATTACAACGGTATGTGTAGTTTTCCCCTAGGCCGTTCCAGTCATTCGTTTCGAGCATCAGAACTGCGAAAATTTTGAGTTTCTCAAGCGTTTCTTATCTCCAAACTGCCATATCTCGCGAACGGATTGATCAATCCGCAAAATTTCTGTTGCATCTGAAAGTAGAAACTCGTCCGATTACAACGGTAGGTGTAGTTTTCCCCTAGGCCGTTCTAGTTATTCGTTTCGAGCATCAGAAATGCGAAAATTTTGAGTTTCTTATGCGTTTCTTACCTCCAAACTGCCATATCTCGCGAACGGATTGACCAATCCGCAAAATTTCTGTTGCATCTGAAAGTAGAAACTCGCCCGATTACAACGGTATGCGTACTTCTCCCCTAGGCAGTTCTAGTCATTCGTTTCGAGCATCAGAACTGCGAAAATTTTGAGTTTCTCAACGTTTCTTACCTCCAAACTGCCATATCTCGCGAACGGGTTGACCAATCCGCAAAATTTCTGTTGCATTTGAAAGTAGAAACTCGCCCGATTACAACGGTATGCGCACTTTTCCCCTAGGCCGTTCTAGTTATTCGTTTCGAGCATCAGAACTGCGAAAATTTTGAGTTTCTCAAGCGTTTCTTACATCCATACGGCCATATCTCGCGAACGGATTGACCAATCCCCATAATTTCTGTTGCATCTGAAAGTAGAAACTAGCCCGATTACAACGGTATGCGTACTACTCCCATAGGCCATTCTAGTCATTCGTTTCGAGCATCAGAACTGCGAAAATTTTGAGTTTCTCAAGCGTTTCTTATCTCCAAACTGCCATATCTCGCGAACGGATTGATCAATCCGCAAAATTTCTGTTGCATCTGAAAGTAGAAACTCGCCCGATTACAACGGGATGCGTACTTCTCCCCTAGGCCGTTCTAGTCATTCGTTTCGAGCATCAGAAATGCGAAAATTTTGAGTTCCTCAAGCGTTTCTTACATCCAAACTGTAATATCTCGCGAACGGATTGACCAATCCGCGTAATTTCTGTTGCATCCGAAAGTAGAAACTCGCTCGATTACAACGGTATGCGTACTTCTCCCCTGGGCCGTTCTAGTCATTCGTTTCGAGCATCAGAACTGCGAAAATTTTGAGTTTCTTATGCGTTTCTTACCTCCGAACTGCCATATCTCGCGAACGGATTGACCAATCCGCAAAATTTCTGTTGCATCTGAAAGTAGAAACTCGCCCGATTACAACGGTATGTGTAGTTTTCCCCTAGGCCGTTCCAGTCATTCGTTTCGAGCATCAGAACTGCGAAAATTTTGAGTTTCTCAAGCGTTTCTTATTTCTAAACTGCCATATCTCGCGAACGGATTGATCAATCCGCAAAATTTCTGTTGCATCTGAAAGTAGAAACTCGCCCGATTACAACGGTATGTGTAGTTTTCCCCTAGGCCGTTCCAGTCATTCGTTTCGAGCATCAGAACTGCGAAAATTTTGAGTTTCTCAAGCGTTTCTTATTTCTAAACTGCCATATCTCGCGAACGGATTGATCAATCCGCAAAATTTCTGTTGCATCTGAAAGTAGAAACTCGCCCGATTACAACGGTATGCGTACTTCTCCCCTAGGCCGTTCTAGTCATTCGTTTCGAGCATCAGAACTGCGAAAATTTTGAGTTTCTCATGCGTTTCTTACATCCAAACGGCCATATCACGCGAACGGATTGACCAATCCGCATAATTTCTGTTGCATCTGAAAGTAGAAACTCGCCCGATTACAACGGTATGTGTAGTTTTCCCCTAGGCCGTTCCAGTCATTCGTTTCGAGCATCAGAACTGCGAAAATTTTGAGTTTCTCAAGCGTTTCTTATCTCTAAACTGCCATATCTCGCGAACGGATTGATCAATCCCCAAAATTTCTGTTGCATCTGAAAGTAGAAACTCGCCCGATTACAACGGTGTGCGTACTTCTCCCCTAGGCCGTTCTAGTCATTCGTTTCGAGCATCAGAACTGCGAAAATTTTGAGTTTCTCATACGTTACTTACCTCCAAACTGCCATATCTCGCGAACGGGTTGACCAATCCGCAAAATTTCTGTTGCATTTGAAAGTAGAAACTCGCCCGATTGCAACGGTATGCGCACTTTTCCCCTAGGCCGTTCCAGTTATTCGTTTCGAGCATCAGAACTGCGAAAATTTTGAGTTTCTCATGCGTTTCTTACCTCCAAACTGCCATATCTCGCGAACGGATTGACCAATCCGCAAAATTTCTGTTGCATTTGAAAGTAGAAACTCGCCCGATTACAACGGTAGGTGTAGTTTTCCCCTAGGCCGTTCTAGTTATTCGTTTCGAGCATAAGAAATGCGAAAATTTTGAGTTCCTCAAGCGTTTCTTACCTCCAAACTGCCATATCTCGCGAACAGATTGACCAATCCGCAAAATTTCTGTTGCATCTGAAAGTAGAAACTCGCCCGATTAGAACGGTATGCGTACTTCTCCCCTAGGCCGTTCTAGTCATTCGTTTCGAGCATCAGAACTGCGAAAATTTTGAGTTTCTCATGCGTTACTTACCTCCAAACTGCCATATCTCGCGAACGGGATGACCAATCCGCAAAATTTCTGTTGCATTTGAAAGTAGTAACTCGCCCGATTACAACGGTATGCGCACTTTTCCCCTAGGCCGTTCTAGTTATTCGTTTCGAGCATCAGAACTGCGAAAATTTTGAGTTTCTCAAGCGTTTCTTACATCCAAACGGCCATATCTCGCGAACGGATTGACCAATCCGCATAATTTCAGTTGCATCTGAAAGTAGAAACTCGCCCGATTACAACGGTATGTGTAGTTTTCCCCTAGGCCGTTCCATTCATTCGTTTCGAGCATCAGAACTGCGAAAATTTTGAGTTTCTCAAGCGTTTCTTATCTCTAAACTGCCATATCTCGCGAACGGATTGATCAATCCGCAAAATTTCTGTTGCATCTGAAAGTAGAAACTCGTCCGATTACAACGGTAGGTGTAGTTTTCCCCTAGGCCGTTCTAGTTATTCGTTTCGAGCATCAGAAATGCGAAAATTTGGAGTTTCTTATGCGTTTCTTACCTCCAAACTGCCATATCTCGCGAACGGATTGACCAATCCGCAAAATTTCTGTTGCATCTGAAAGTAGAAACTCGCCCGATTACAACGGTATGCGTACTTCTCCCCTAGGCCGTTCTAGTCATTCGTTTCGAGCATCAGAACTGCGAAAATTTTGAGTTTCTCAACGTTTCTTACCTCCAAACTGCCATATCTCGCGAACGGGTTGACCAATCCGCAAAATTTCTGTTGCATTTGAAAGTAGAAACTCGCCCGATTACAACGGTATGCGCACTTTTCCCCTAGGCCGTTCTAGTTATTCGTTTCGAGCATCAGAACTGCGAAAATTTTGAGTTTCTCAAGCGTTTCTTACATCCATACGGCCATATCTCGCGAACGGATTGACCAATCCCCATAATTTCTGTTGCATCTGAAAGTAGAAACTAGCCCGATTACAACGGTATGCGTACTACTCCCATAGGCCATTCTAGTCATTCGTTTCGAGCATCAGAACTGCGAAAATTTTGAGTTTCTCAAGCGTTTCTTATCTCCAAACTGCCATATCTCGCGAACGGATTGATCAATCCGCAAAATTTCTGTTGCATCTGAAAGTAGAAACTCGCCCGATTACAACGGTATGCGTACTTCTCCCCTAGGCCGTTCTAGTCATTCGTTTCGAGCATCAGAACTGCGAAAATTTTGAGTTTCTCAAGCGTTTCTTACATCCAAACGTCCATATCTCGCGAACGGATTGACCAATCCGCATAAGTTCTGTTGCATCTGAAAGTAGAAACTCGCCCGATTACAACGGTATGTGTAGTTTTCCCCTAGGCCGTTCCAGTTATTCGTTTCGAGCATCAGAACTGCGAAAATTTTGAGTTTCTAAAGCGTTTCTTATCTCCAAACTGCCATATCTCGCGAACGGATTGATCAATCCGCAAAATTTCTGTTGCATCTGAAAGTAGAAACTCGCCCGATTACAACGGTAGGTATAGTTTTCCCCTAGGCCGTTCTAGTTATTCGTTTCGAGCATCAGAACTGCGAAAATTTTGAGTTTCTCAAGCGTTTCTTACATCCAAACGGCCATATCACGCGAACGGATTGACCAATCCGCATAATTTCTGTTGCATCTGAAAGTAGAAACTCGCCCGATTACAACGGTATGTGTAGTTTTCCCCTAGACCGTTCCAGTCATTCGTTTCGAGCATCAGAACTGCGAAAATTTTGAGTTTCTCAAGCGTTTCTTATCTCTAAACTGCCATATCTCGCGAACGGATTGATCAATCCGCAAAATTTCTGTTGCATCTGAAAGTAGAAACTCGCCCGATTACAACGGTGTGCGTACTTCTCCCCTAGGCCGTTCTAGTCATTCGTTTCGAGCATCAGAACTGCGAAAATTTTGAGTTTCTCATGCGTTACTTACCTCCAAACTGCCATATCTCGCGAACGGCTTGACCAATCCGCAAAATTTCTGTTGCATTTGAAAGTAGAAACTCGCCCGATTACAACGGTATGCGCACTTTTCCCCTAGGCCGTTCTAGTTATTCGTTTCGAGCATCAGAACTGCGAAAATTTTGAGTTTCTCAAGCGTTTCTTACATCCAAACGGCCATATCTCGCGAACGGATTGACCAATCCGCATAATTTCTGTTGCATCTGAAAGTAGAAACTCGCCCGATTACAACGGTATGTGTAGTTTTCCCCTAGGCCGTTCCATTCATTCGTTTCGAGCATCAGAACTGCGAAAATTTTGAGTTTCTCAAGCGTTTCTTATCTCTAAACTGCCATATCTCGCGAACGGATTGATCAATCCGCAAAATTTCTGTTGCATCTGAAAGTAGACACTCGCCCGATTACAACCGTATGCGTACTTCTCCCCTAGGCCGTTCTAGTCATTCGTTTCGAGCATCAGAACTGCGAAAATTTTGAGTTTCTCATGCGTTACTTACCTCCAAACTGCCATATCTCGCGAACGGGTTGACCTACCCGCAAAATTTCTGTTGCATTTGAAAGTAGAAACTCGCCCGATTACAACGGTATGCGCACTTTTCCCCTAGGCCGTTCTAGTTATTCGTTTCGAGCATCAGAACTGCGAAAATTTTGAGTTTCTCAAGCGTTTCTTACATCCAAACGGCCATATCTCGCGAACGGATTGACCAATCCGCATAATTTCTGTTGCATCTGAAAGTAGAAGCTCGCCCGATTACAACGGTATGTGTAGTTTTCCCCTAGGCCGTTCCATTCATTCGTTTCGAGCATCAGAACTGCGAAAATTTTGAGTTTCTCAAGCGTTTCTTATCTCTAAACTGCCATATCTCGCGAACGGATTGATCAATCCGCAAAATTTCTGTTGCATCTGAAAGTAGAAACTCGCCCGATTACAACCGTATGCGTACTTCTCCCCTAGGCCGTTCTAGTCATTCGTTTCGAGCATCAGAACTGCGAAAATTTTGAGTTTCTCATGCGTTACTTACCTCCAAACTGCCATATCTCGCGAACGGGTTGACCTACCCGCAAAATTTCTGTTGCATTTGAAAGTAGAAACTCGCCCGATTACAACGGTAGGTGTAGTTTTCCCCTAGGCCGTTCTAGTTTTTCGTTTCGAGCATAAGAAGTGCGAAAATTTTGAGTTCCTCAAGCGTTTCTTACCTCCAAACTGCCATATCTCGCGAACGGATTGATCAATCCGCAAAATTTCTGTTGCATCTGAAAGTAGAAACTCGCCCGATTACAACCGTATGCGTACTTCTCCCCTAGGCCGTTCTAGTCATTCGTTTCGAGCATCAGAACTGCGAAAATTTTGAGTTTCTCATGTGTTACTTACCTCCAAACTGCCATATCTCGCGAACGGGTTGACCTACCCGCAAAATTTCTGTTGCATTTGAAAGTAGAAACTCGCCCGATTACAACGGTATGCGCACTTTTCCCCTAGGCCGTTCTAGTTATTCGTTTCGAGCATCAGAACTGCGAAAATTTTGAGTTTCTCAAGCGTTTCTTACATCCAAACGGCCATATCTCGCGAACGGATTGACCAATCCGCATAATTTCTGTTGCATCTGAAAGTAGAAACTCGCCCGATTACAACGGTATGTGTAGTTTTCCCCTAGGCCGTTCCATTCATTCGTTTCGAGCATCAGAACTGCGAAAATTTTGAGTTTCTCAAGCGTTTCTTATCTCTAAACTGCCATATCTCGCGAACGGATTGATCAATCCGCAAAATTTCTGTTGCATCTGAAAGTAGAAACTCGCCCGATTACAACCGTATGCGTACTTCTCCCCTAGGCCGTTCTAGTCATTCGTTTCGAGCATCAGAACTGCGAAAATTTTGAGTTTCTCATGCGTTACTTACCTCCAAACTGCCATATCTCGCGAACGGGTTGACCTACCCGCAAAATTTCTGTTACATTTGAAAGTAGAAACTCGCCCGATTACAACGGTATGCGCACTTTTCCCCTAGGCCGTTCTAGTTATTCGTTTCGAGCATCAGAACTGCGAAAATTTTGAGTTTCTCAAGCGTTTCTTACATCCAAACGGCCATATCTCGCGAACGGATTGACCAATCCGCATAATTTCTGTTGCATCTGAAAGTAGAAACTCGCCCGATTACAACGGTAGGTGTAGTTTTCCCCTAGGCCGTTCTAGTTTTTCGTTTCGAGCATAAGAAGTGCGAAAATTTTGAGTTCCTCAAGCGTTTCTTACCTCCAAACTGCCATATCTCGCGAACAGATTGACCAATCCGCGTAATTTCTGTTGCATCCGAAAGTAGAAACTCGCCCGATTACAACGGTATGCGTACTTCTCCCCTAGGCCGTTCTAGTCATTCGTATCGAGCACCAGAACTGCGAAAATTTTAAGTTTCTCATGCGTTTCTTACCTCCAACCTGATATATCTCGCGAACGGATTGACCAATCCGCAAAATTTCTGTTGCATCTGAAAGTAGAAACTCGCCCGATTACAACGGTATGTGTAGTTTTCCCCTAGGCCGTTCCAGTCATTCGTTTCGAGCATCAGAACTGCGAAAATTTTGAGTTTCTCAAGCGTTTCTTATCTCTAAACTGCCATATCTCGCGAACGGATTGATCAATCCGCAAAATTTCTGTTGCATCTGAAAGTAGAAACTCGCCCGATTACAACGGTATGCGTACTTCTCCCCTAGGCCGTTCTAGTCATTCGTTTCGAGCATCAGAACTGCGAAAATTTTGAGTTTCTCATGCGTTTCTTACCTCCAAACTGCCATATCTCGCGAACGGGTTGACCAATCCGCAAAATTTCTGTTGCATTTGAAAGTAGAAACTCGCCCGATTACAACGGTATGCGCACTTTTCCCCTAGGCCGTTCTAGTTATTCGTTTGGAGCATCAGAACTGCGAAAATTTTGAGTTTCTCAAGCGTTTCTTACATCCAAACGGCCATATCTCGCGAACGGATTGACCAATCCGCATAATTTCTGTTGCATCTGAAAGTAGAAACTCGCCCGATTACAACGGTATGCGTACTTCTCCCATAGGCCGTTCTAGTCATTCGTTTCGAACATCAGAACTGCGAAAATTTTGAGTTTCTCGAGCGTTTCTTACCTCCAAACTGCCACATCTCGCGAACGGATTGACCAATCCGCAAAATTTCTGTTGCATCTGAAAGTAGAAATCGCCCGATTACACCGGTAGGTGTAGTTTTCCCCTAGGCCGTTCTAGTTATTCGTTTCGAGCATCAGAAATGCGAAAATTTTGAGTTCCTCAAGCGTTTCTTACATCCAAACTGCCATATCTCGCGAACAGATTGACCAATCCGCGTAATTTCTGTTGTATCCGAAAGTAGAAACTCGCCCGATTACAACGGTATGCGTACTTCTCCCCTAGGCCGTTCTAGTCATTCGTTTCGAGCATCAGAACTGCGAAAATTTTGAGTTTCTCAAGCGTTTCTTACCTCCAAACTGCCATATCTCGCGAACGGATTGACCAATCCGCAAAATTGCTGTTGCATTTGAAAGTAGAAACTCGCCCGATTACAACGGTATGCGTACTACTCCCATAGGCCGTTCTAGTCATTCGTTTCGAGCATCAGAACTGCGAAAATTTTGAGTTTCTCGAGCGTTTCTTACCTCCAAACTGCCACATCTCGCGAACGGATTGACCAATCCGCAAAATTTCTGTTGCATCTGAAAGTAGAAACTCGCCCGATTACAACGGTAGGTGTAGTTTTCCCCTAGGCCGTTCTAGTTATTCGTTTCGAGCATCAGAACTGCGAAAATTTTGAGTTTCTCAAGCGTTTCTTACCTCCAAACTACCATATCTCGCGAACAGATTGACCAATCCGCGTAATTTCTGTTGCATCCGAAAGTAGAAACTCGCCCGATTAGAGCGGTATGCGTACTTCTCCCCTAGGCCGTTCTAGTCATTCGTTTCGAGCACCAGAACTGCGAAAATTTTGAGTTTCTCATGCGTTTCTTACCTCCAAACTGATATATCTCGCGAACGGATTGACCAATCCGCAAAATTTCTGTTGCATCTGAAAGTAGAAACTCGCCCGATTATAACGGTATGTGTAGTTTTCCCCTAGGCCGTTCCAGTTATTCGTTTCGAGCATCAGAAATGCGAAAATTTTGAGTTTCTCGAGCGTTTCTTACCTCCAAACTGGCATATCTCGCGAACGGATTGACCAATCCGCAAAATTTCTGTTGCATCTGAAAGTAGAAACTCGCCCGATTACAACGGTATGTGTAGTTTTCCCCTCGGCCGTTCCAGTTATTCGTTTCGAGCATCAGAAATGCGAAAATTTTGAGTTTCTCGAGCGTTTCTTACCTCCAAACTGCCACATCTCGCGAACGGATTGACCAATCCGCAAAATTTCTGTTGCATCTGAAAGTAGAAACTCGCCCGATTACAACGGTATGTGTAGTTTTCCCCTCGGCCGTTCCAGTTATTCGTTTCGAGCATCAGAAATGCGAAAATTTTGAGTTTCTCGAGCGTTTTTTACCTCCAAACTGCCATATCTCGCGAACGGATCGACCAATCCGCAAAATTTCTGTTGCATTTGAAAGTAGAAACTCTCCCGATTACAACGGTATGCGCACTTTTCCCCTAGGGCGTTCTAGTTATTCGTGTCGAGCATCAGAACTGCGAAAATTTTGAGTTCCTCAAGCGTTTCTTACCTCCAAACTGCCATATCTCGCGAACGGATTGACCAATCCGCTTAATTTCTGTTGCATCCGAAAGTAGAAACTCGCCCGATTACATCGGTATGCGTACTTTTCCCCTAGGCCGTTCCAGTTATTCGTTTCGAGCATCAGAACTGCGAAAATTTTGAGTTTCTCAAGCGTTTCTAACCTCCAAACTGCCATATCTCGTGAACGGGTTGACCAATCCGCAAAATTACTGTTGCATTTGAAAGTAGAAACTCGCCCGATTACAACGGTATGCGTACAACTCCCATAGGCCGTTCTAGTCATTCGTTTCGAGCATCAGAACTGCGAAAATTTTGAGTTTCTCAAGCGTTTCTTATCTCCAAACTGCCATATCTCGCGTACGGATCGACCAATCCGCTTAATTTCTGTTGCATCCGAAAGTAGAAACTCGCCCGATTACATCGGTATGCGTACTTTTCCCCTAGGCCGTTCCAGTTATTCGTTTCGAGCATCAGAACTGCGAAAATTTTGAGTTTCTCAAGCGTTTCTAACCTCCAAACTGCCATATCTCGTGAACGGGTTGACCAATCCGCAAAATTACTGTTGCATTTGAAAGTAGAAACTCGCCCGATTACAACGGTATGCGTACAACTCCCATAGGCCGTTCTAGTCATTCGTTTCGAGCATCAGAACTGCGAAAATTTTGAGTTTCTCAAGCGTTTCTTATCTCCAAACTGCCATATCTCGCGTACGGATCGACCAATCCGCAAAATTTCTGTTGCTTCTGGAAGTAGAAACTCGCCCGATTACAACGGTATGTGTAGTTTTCCCCTAGGTCGTTCTAGTTATTCGTTTCGAGCATCAGAACTGCGAAAATTTTGAGTTTCTCAAGCGTTTCTTACATCCAAACGGCCATATCTCGCGAACGGATTGACCAATCCGCATAATTTCTGTTGCATCTGAAAGTAGAAACTAGCACGATTACAACGGTATGTGTAGTTTTCCCCTCGGCCGTTCCAGTTATTCGTTTCGAGCATCAGAAATGCGAAAATTTTGAGTTTCTCGAGCGTTTTTTACCTCCAAACTGCCATATCTCGCGAACGGATCGACCAATCCGCAAAATTTCTGTTGCATTTGAAAGTAGAAACTCTCCCGATTACAACGGTATGCGCACTTTTCCCCTAGCGCGTTCTAGTTATTCGTGTCGAGCATCAGAACTGCGAAAATTTTGAGTTCCTCAAGCGTTTCTTACCTCCAAACTGCCATATCTCGCGAACGGATTGATCAATCCGCAGAATTTCCGTTGCATCTGAAAGTAGAAACTCGCCCGATTACAACGGTATGCGTACTTCTCCCCTAGGCCGCCCTAGTCATTCGTTTCGAGCATCAGAACTGCGAAAATTTTGTGTTTCCCAAGCGTTTCTTACATCCAAACTGCCACATCTCGCGAACGGATTGACCAATCCGCAAAATTTCTGTTGCATCTGAAAGTAGTAACTCGCCCGATTACAACGGTATGTGTAGTTTTCCCCTAGGCCGTTCCAGTTATTCGTTTCGAGCATCAGAAATGCGAAAATTTTGAGTTTCTCGAGCGTTTCTTACCTCCAAACTGCCATATCTCGCGAACGGATTGACCAATCCGCTTAATTTCTGTTGCATCCGAAAGTAGAAACTCGCCCGATTACATCGGTATGCGTACTTTTCCCCTAGGCCGTTCCAGTTATTCGTTTCGAGCATCAGAACTGCGAAAATTTTGAGTTTCTCATGCGTTTCTAACCTCCAAACTGCCATATCTTGTGAACGGGTTGACCAATCCGCAAAATTACTGTTGCATTTGAAAGTAGAAACTCACCCGATTACAATGGTATGCGCACTTTTCCCCTAGGCCGTTCTAGTTATTCGTTTCGAGCATCAGAACTGCGAAAATTTTGAGATTCTCAAGCGTTTCTTACATCCAAACGGCCATATCTCGCGAACGGATTGACCAATCCGCATAATTTCTGTTGCATCTGAAAGTAGAAACTCGCCCGATTACAACGGTATGCGTACTTCTCCCATAGGCCGTTCTAGTCATTCGTTTCGAGCATCAGAACTGCGAAAATTTTGAGTTTCTCAAGCGTTTCTTATATCCAAACTGCCATATCTCCCGAACGGATTGATCAATCCGCAAAATTTCTGTTGCATCCGAAAGTAGAAACTCGTCCGATTACATCGGTATGCGTAGTTTTCCCCTAGGCCGTTCCAGTTATTCGTTTCGAGCATCAGAAATGCGAAAATTTTGAGTTTCTCGAGCGTTTCTTACATCCAAACTGCCATATCTCGCGAACGGATTGACCAATCCGCAAAATTTCTGTTGCATTTGAAAGTAGAAACTCTCCCGATTACAACGGTATGCGCACTTTTCCCCTGAGCCGTCCTAGTTATTCGTTTCGAGCATCAGAACTGCGAAAATTTTGAGTTTCTAAAGCGTTTCTTATCTCCAAACTGTCATATCTCGCGAACGGATTGATCAATCCGCAAAATTTCTGTTCCATCTGAAAGTAGAAACTCGCCCGATGACAACGGTAGGTGTAGTTTTCCCCTAGGCCGTTCTAGTTATTCGTTTCGAGCATCAGAACTGCGAAAATTTTGAGTTTCTCAAGCGTTTCTTACATCCAAACGGCCATATCTCGCGAACGGATTGACCAATCCGCATAATTTCTGTTGCATTTGAAAGTAGAAACTCGCCCGATTACAACGGTATGCGCACTTTTCCCCTAGGCCGTTCTAGTTATTCGTTTCGAGCATCAGAACTGCGAAAATTTTGAGTTTCTCAAGCGTTTCTTATCTCCAAACTGCCATATCTCGCGAACGGATTGATCAATCCGCAAAATTTCTATTGCATCTGAAAGTAGAAACTCGCCCGATTACAACGGTTGGTGTAGTTTTCCCCTAGGCCGTTCTAGTTATTCGTTTCGAGCATCAGAAATGCGAAAATTCAGAGTTCCTCAAGCGTTTCTTACCTCCAAACTGCCATATCTCGCGAACGGATTGACCAATTCGCGTAATTTCTGTTGCATCCGAAAGTAGAAACTCGCCCGATTACAACGGTATTTGTACTTCTCCCCTAGGCCGTTCTAGTCATTCGTTTCGAGCATCAGAACTGCGAAAATTTTGAGTTTCTCATGCGTTTCTTACTTCCAAACTGCCATATCTCGCGAACGGATTGACCAATCCGCACAATTTCTGTTGCATCTGAAAGTAGAAACTCGTTCGATTACAACGGTATGTGTGGTTTTCCCCTAGGCCGTTCCAGTTATTCGTTTCGAGCATCAGAACTGCGAAAATTTTGAGTTTCTCAAGTGTTTCTTACCTCCAAACTGCCATATCTCGCGAATGGGTTGACCAATCCGCAAAATTTCTGTTGCATTTGAAAGTAGAAACTCGCCCGATTACAACGGTATGCGCACTTTTCCCCTAGGCCGTTCTAGTTATTCGTTTCGAGCATCAGAACTGCGAAAATTTTGAGTTTCTCAAGTGTTTCTTATCTCCAAACTGCCATATCTCGCGAACGGATTGATCAATCCGCAAAATTTCTGCTGCATCTGAAAGTAGAAACGCGCCCGATTACAACGGTATGCGTACTTCTCCCCTAGGCCGTTCTAGTCATTCGTTTCGAGCATCAGAACTGCGAAAATTTTGAGTTTCTCAAGCGTTTCTTACATCCAAACTGCCATATCTCGCGAACGGATTGATCAATCCGCAAAATTCTATTGCATCTGAAAGTAGAAACTCGCCCGATTACAACGGTAGGTGTAGTTTTCCCCTAGGCCGTTCTAGTTATTCGTTTCGAGCATCAGAAATGCGAAAATTCTGAGTTCCTCAAGCGTTTCTTACCTCCAAACTGCCATATCTCGCGAACGGATTGACCAATTCGCGTAATTTCTGCTGCATCCGAAAGTAGAAACTCGCCCGATTACAACGGTATGCGTACTTCTCCCCTAGGCCGTTCTAGTCATTCGTTTCGAGCATCAGAACTGCGAAAATTTTAAGTTTCTCATGCGTTTCTTACATCCAAACGGCCATATCTCGCGAACGGATTGACCAATCCGCATAATTTCTGTTGCATCTGAAAGTAGAGACTCGCCCGATTACAACGGTATGCGCACTTTTCCCCTAGGCGGTTCTAGTTATTCGTTTCGAGCATCAGAACTGCGAAAATTTTGAGTTTCTCAAGTGTTTCTTATCTCCAAACTGCCATATCTCGCGAACGGATTGATCAATCCGCAAAATTTCTGTTGCATCTGAAAGTAGAAACTCGCCCGATTACAACGGTATTTGTACTTCTCCCCTAGGCCGTTCTAGTCATTCGTTTCGAGCATCAGAACTGCGAAAATTTTGAGTTTCTCATGCGTTTCTTACTTCCAAACTGCCATATCTCGCGAACGGATTGACCAATCCGCACAATTTCTGTTGCATCTGAAAGTAGAAACTCGTTCGATTACAACGGTATGTGTAGTTTTCCCCTAGGCCGTTCCAGTTATTCGTTTCGAGCATCAGAACTGCGAAAATTTTGAGTTTCTCAAGTGTTTCTTACCTCCAAACTGCCATATCTCGCGAATGGGTTGACCAATCCGCAAAATTTCTGTTGCATTTGAAAGTAGAAACTCGCCCGATTACAACGGTATGCGCACTTTTCCCCTAGGCCGTTCTAGTTATTCGTTTCGAGCATCAGAACTGCGAAAATTTTGAGTTTCTCAAGTGTTTCTTATCTCCAAACTGCCATATCTCGCGAACGGATTGATCAATCCGCAAAATTTCTGCTGCATCTGAAAGTAGAAACGCGCCCGATTACAACGGTATGCGTACTTCTCCCCTAGGCCGTTCTAGTCATTCGTTTCGAGCATCAGAACTGCGAAAATTTTGAGTTTCTCAAGCGTTTCTTACATCCAAACTGCCATATCTCGCGAACGGATTGATCAATCCGCAAAATTCTATTGCATCTGAAAGTAGAAACTCGCCCGATTACAACGGTAGGTGTAGTTTTCCCCTAGGCCGTTCTAGTTATTCGTTTCGAGCATCAGAAATGCGAAAATTCTGAGTTCCTCAAGCGTTTCTTACCTCCAAACTGCCATATCTCGCGAACGGATTGACCAATTCGCGTAATTTCTGCTGCATCCGAAAGTAGAAACTCGCCCGATTACAACGGTATGCGTACTTCTCCCCTAGGCCGTTCTAGTCATTCGTTTCGAGCATCAGAACTGCGAAAATTTTAAGTTTCTCATGCGTTTCTTACATCCAAACGGCCATATCTCGCGAACGGATTGACCAATCCGCATAATTTCTGTTGCATCTGAAAGTAGAGACTCGCCCGATTACAACGGTATGCGCACTTTTCCCCTAGGCGGTTCTAGTTATTCGTTTCGAGCATCAGAACTGCGAAAATTTTGAGTTTCTCAAGTGTTTCTTATCTCCAAACTGCCATATCTCGCGAACGGATTGATCAATCCGCAAAATTTCTGTTGCATCTGAAAGTAGAAACTCGCCCGATTACAACGGTATGCGTACTTCTCCCCTAGGCCGTTCTAGTCATTCGTTTCGAGCATCAGAACTGCGAAAATTTTGAGTTTCTCAAGCGTTTCTTACCTCCAAACTGCCATAGCTCGCGAACGGATTGAAGAATCCGCAAAATTTCTGTTGCATCTGAAAGTAGAAACTCGCCCGATTACAACGGTAGGTGTGGTTTTCCCCTAGGCCGTTCTAGTTATTCGTTTCGAGCATCAGAACTGCGAAAATTTTGAGTTTCTCAAGCGTTTCTTACCTCCAAACTGCCATATCTCGCGAACGGATTGACCAATCCGCGTAATTTCTGTTGCATCCGAAAGTAGAAACTCGCCCGATTACAACGGTATGCGTACTTCTCCCCTAGGCCGTTCTAGTCATTCGTTTCGAGCATCAGAACTGCGAAAATTTCGAGTTTCTCAAGCGTTTCTTACATCCAAACGGCCATATCTCGCGAACGGATTGACCAATCCGCATAATTTCTGTTGCATCTGAAAGTAGAGACTCGCCCGATTACAACGGTATGCGCTCTTTTCCCCTAGGCCGTTCTAGTTATTCGTTTCGAGCATCAGAACTGCGAAAATTTTGAGTTTCTCAAGTGTTTCTTATCTCCAAACTGCCATATCTCGCGAACGGATTGATCAATCCGCAAAATTTCTGTTGCATCTGAAAGTAGAAACTCGCCCGATTACAACGGTATGCGTACTTCTCCCCTAGGCCGTTCTAGTCATTCGTTTCGAGCATCAGAACTGCGAAAATTTTGAGTTTCTCAAGCGTTTCTTACCTCCAAACTGCCATAGCTCGCGAACGGATTGAAGAATCCGCAAAATTTCTGTTGCATCTGAAAGTAGAAACTCGCCCGATTACAACGGTAGGTGTGGTTTTCCCCTAGGCCGTTCTAGTTATTCGTTTCGAGCATCAGAACTGCGAAAATTTTGAGTTTCTCAAGCGTTTCTTACCTCCAAACTGCCATATCTCGCGAACGGATTGACCAATCCGCGTAATTTCTGTTGCATCCGAAAGTAGAAACTCGCCCGATTACAACGGTATGCGTACTTCTCCCCTAGGCCGTTCTAGTCATTCGTTTCGAGCATCAGAACTGCGAAAATTTTGAGTTTCTCAAGCGTTTCTTACATCCAAACGGCCATATCTCGCGAACGGATTGACCAATCCGCATAATTTCTATTGCATCTGAAAGTAGAAACTCGCCCGATTACAACGGTATGCGTACTTCTCCCATAGGCCGTTCTAGTCATTCGTTTCGAGCATCAGAACTGCGAAAATTTTGAGTTTCTCAAGCGTTTCTTATATCCAAACTGCCATATCTCGCGAACGGATTGACCAATCCGCGTAATTTCTGTTGCATCCGAAAGTAGAAACTCGCCCGATTACATCGGTGTGCGTACTTTTCCCCTAGGCCGTTCCAGTTATTCGTTTCGAGCATCAGAACTGCGAAAATTTTAAGTTTCTTAAGCGTTTCTTATCTCCAAACTGCCATATCGCGCGAACGGATTGATCAATCCGCAAAATTTCTGTTGCATCTGAAAGTAGAAACTCGCCCGATTACAACGGTATGCGTACTTCTCCCCTAGGCCGTTCTAGTCATTCGTTTCGAGCATCAGAACTGCGAAAATTTTGAGATTCTCAAGCGTTTCTTACCTCCAACTGCCACAGCTCGCGAACGGATTGAAGAATCCGCAAAATTTCTGTTGCATCTGAAAGTAGAAACTCGCCCGATTACAACGGTAGGTGTAGTTTTCCCCTAGGCTGTTCTAGTTATTCGTTTCGAGCATCAGAACTGCGAAAATTTTGAGTTTCTCATGCGTTTCTTACCTCCAAACTGCCATATCTCGCGAACGGATTGACCAATCCGCATAATTTCTGTTGCATCCGAAAGTAGAAACTCGCCCGATTACAACGGTATGCGTACTTCTCCCCTAGGCCGTTCTAGTCATTCGTTTCGAGCATCAGAACTGCGAAAATTTTGAGTTTCTCATGCGTTTCTTACCTCCAAACTGCCATATCTCGCGAACGGATTGATCAATCCGCAAAATTTCTGTTGCATCTGAAAGTAGAAACTCGCCCGATTACAACGGTGTGCGTACTTCTCCCCTAGGCCGTTCTAGTCATTCGTTTCGAGCATCAGAACTGCGAAAATTTTGAGTTTCTCAAGCGTTTCTTACTTCCAAACTGCCATATCTCGCGAACGGATCAACCAATCCGCAAAATTTCTGTTGCTTCTGGAAGTAGAAACTCGCCCGACTACAACGGTATGCGCACTTTTCCCCTAGGCCGTTCTAGTTATTCGTTTCGAGCATCAGAACTGCGAAAATTTTGAGTTTCCCAAGCGTTTCTTACATCCAAACTGCCACATCTCGCGAACGGATTGACCAATCCGCAAAATTTCTGTTGCATCTGAAAGTAGAAACTCGCCCGATTACAACGGTATGTGTAGTTTTCCCCTAGGCCGTTCCAGTTATTCGTTTCGAGCATCAGAAGTGCGAAAATTTTGAGTTTCTCGAGCGTTTCTTACATCCAAACTGCCATATCTCGCGAACGGATTGACCAATCCGCGTAATTTCTGTTGCATCCGAAAGTAGAAACTCGCCCGATTACATCGGTATGCGTACTTTTCCCCTAGGCCGTGCTAGTTATTCGTTTCGAGCATCAGGACTGCGAAAATTTTGAGTTTCTAAAGCGTTTCTTATCTCCAAACTGTCATATCTCGCGAACGGATTGATCAATCCGCAAAATTTCTGTTGCATCTGAAAGTAGAAACTCGCCCGATTACCACGGTAGGTGTAGTTTTCCCCTAGGCCGTTCTAGTTATTCGTTTCGAGCATCAGAAATGCGAAAATTCTGAGTTCCTCAAGCGTTTCTTACCTCCAAACTGCCATATCTCGCGAACGGATTGACCAATTCGCGTAATTTCTGTTGCATCCGAAAGTAGAAACTCGCCCGATTACAACGGTATGCGTACTTCTCCCCTAGGCCGTTCTAGTCATTCGTTTCGAGCATCAGAACTGCGAAAATTTTGAGTTTCTCAAGCGTTTCTTACCTCCAAACTGCCATATCTCGCGAATGGGTTGAACAATCCGCAAAATTTCTGTTGCATTTGAAAGTAGAAACTCGCCCGATTACAACGGTATGCGCACTTTTCCCCTAGACCGTTCTAGTTATTCGTTTCGAGCATCAGAACTGCGAAAATTTTGAGTTTCTCAAGCGTTTCTTACATCCAAACGGCCATATCTCGCGAACGGATTGACCAATCCGCATAATTTCTGTTGCATCTGAAAGTAGAGACTCGCCCGATTACAACGGTATGCGCACTTTTCCCCTAGGCCGTTCTAGTTATTCGTTTCGAGCATCAGAACTGCGAAAATTTTGAGTTTCTCAAGTGTTTCTTATCTCCAAACTGCCATATCTCGCGAACGGATTGATCAATCCGCAAAATTTCTGTTGCATCTGAAAGTAGAAACTCGCCCGATTACAACGGTATGCGTACTTCTCCCCTAGGCCGTTCTAGTCATTCGTTTCGAGCATCAGAACTGCGAAGATTTTGAGTTTCTCAAGCGTTTCTTACCTCCAAACTGCCATAGCTCGCGAACGGATTGAAGAATCCGCAAAATTTCTGTTGCATCTGAAAGTAGAAACTCGCCCGATTACAACAGTAGGTGTGGTTTTCCCCTAGGCCGTTCTAGTTATTCGTTTCGAGCATCAGAACTGCGAAAATTTTGAGTTTCTCAAGCGTTTCTTACCTCCAAACTGCCATATCTCGCGAACGGATTGACCAATCCGCGTAATTTCTGTTGCATCCGAAAGTAGAAACTCGCCCGATTACAACGGTATGCGTACTTCTCCCCGAGGCCGTTCTAGTCATTCGTTTCGAGCATCAGAACTGCGAAAATTTTGAGTTTCTCAAGCGTTTCTTACCTCCAAACTGCCACAGCTCGCGAACGGATTGAAGAATCCGCAAAATTTCTGTTGCATCTGAAAGTAGAGACTCGCCCGATTACAACGGTAGGTGTAGTTTTCCCCTAGGCCGTTCTAGTTATTCGTTTCGAGCATCAGAACTGCGAAAATTTTGAGTTTCTCATGCGTTTCTTACCTCCAAACTGCCATATCTCGCGAACGGATTGACCAATCCGCATAATTTCTGTTGCATCCGAAAGTAGAAACTCGCCCGATTACAACGGTATGCGTACTTCTCCCCTAGGCCGTTCTAGTCATTCGTTTCGAGCATCAGAACTGCGAACATTTTGAGTTTCTCATGCGTTTCTTACCTCCAAACTGCCATATCTCGCGAACGGATTGACCAATTCGCGTAATTTCTGTTGCATCCGAAAGTAGAAACTCGCCCGATTACAACGGTGTGTGTAGTTTTCACCTAGGCCGTTCCAGTTATTCGTTTCGAGCATCAGAACTGCGAAAATTTTGAGTTTCTCAAGCGTTTCTTATTTCCAAACTGCCATATCTCGCGAACGGATTGATCAATCCGCAAAATTTCTGTTGCATCTGAAAGTAGAAACTCGCCCGATTACAACGGTGTGCGTACTTCTCCCCTAGGCCGTTCTAGTCATTCGTTTCGAGCATCAGAACTGCGAAAATTTTGAGTTTCTCAAGCGTTTCTTACTTCCAAACTGCCATATCTCGCGAACGGATCAACCAATCCGCAAAATTTCTGTTGCTTCTGGAAGTAGAAACTCGCCCGACTACAACGGTATGCGCACTTTTCCCCTAGGCCGTTCTGGTTATTCGTTTCGAGCATCAGAACTGCGAAAATTTTGAGTTTCTCAAGCGTTTCTTACATCCAAACGGCCATATCTCGCGAACGAATTGACCAATCCGCATAATTTCTGTTGCATCTGAAAGTAGAAACTCGCCCGATTACAACGGTAGGTGTAGTTTTCCCCTAGGCCGTTCTAGTTCTTCGTTTCGAGCATCAGAAATGCGAAAATTTTGAGTTTCTCGAGCGTTTCTTACATCCAAACTGCCACATCTCGCGAACGGATTGACCAATCCGCGTAATTTCTGTTGCATCCGAAAGTAGAAACTCGACCGATTACATCGGTATGCGTACTTTTCCCCTAGGCCGTCCTAGTTATTCGTTTCGAGCATCAGGACTGCGAAAATTTTGAGTTTCTAAAGCGTTTCTTATCTCCAAACTGTCATATCTCGCGAACGGATTGATCAATCCGCAAAATTTCTGTTGCATCTGAAAGTAGAAACTAGCCCGATTACAACGGTAGGTGTAGTTTTCCCCTAGGCCGTTCTAGTTATTCGTTTCGAGCATCAGAATTGCGAAAATTTTGAGTTTCTCGAGCGTTTCTTACCTCCAAACTGCCACATCTCGCGAACGGATTGACCAATCCGCAAAATTTCTGTTGCATCTGAAAGTAGAAACTCGCCCGATTACAACGGTATGTGTAGTTTTCCCCTCGGCCGTTCCAGTTATTCGTTTCGAGCATCAGAAATGCGAAAATTTTGAGTTTCTCGAGCGTTTCTTACCTACAAACAGCCATATCTCGCGAACGGATTGACCAATCCGCAAAATTTCTGTTGCATTTGAAAGTAGAAACTCTCCCGATTACAACGGTATGCGCACTTATCCCCTAGGCCGTTCTAGTTATTCGTTTCGAGCATCAGAACTGCGAAAATTTTGAGTTTCTCAAGCGTTTCTTACATCCAAACGGCCATATCTCGCGAACGAATTGACCAATCAGCATAATTTCTGTTGCATCTGAAAGTAGAAACTCGCCCGATTACAACGGTATTCGTACTTCCCCCATAGGCCGTTCTAGTCATTCGTTTCGAGCATCAGAACTGCGAAAATTTTGAGTTTCTCAAGCGTTTCTTATCTCCAAACTGCCATATCTCGCGAACGGATTGACCCATCCGCGTAATTTCTGTTGGATCCGAAAGTAGAAACTCGCCCGATTACAACGGTATGCGTACTTCTCCCCTAGGCCGTTCTAGTTATTCGTTTCGAGCATCAGAACTGCGAAAATTTTGAGTTTCTCAAGCGTTTCTTACATCCAAACGGCCATATCTCGCGAACGAATTGACCAATCCGCATAATTTCTGTTGCATCTGAAAGTAGAAACTCGCCCGATTACAACGGTATTCCTACTTCTCCCGTAGGCCGTTCTAGTCATTCGTTTCGAGCATCAGAACTGCGAAAATTTTGAGTTTCTCAAGCGTTTCTTATCTCCAAACTACCATATCTCGCGAACGGATTGATCAATCCGCAAAATTTCTGTTGCATCTGAAAGTAGAAACTCGCCCGATTAGAACGGTATGCGTACTTCTCCCCTAGGCCGTTCTAGTCATTCGTTTCGAGCATCAGAACTGCGAAAATTTTGAGTTTCTCAAGCGTTTCTTACTTCCAAACTGCCATATCTCGCGAACGGATCGACCAATCCGCAAAATTTCTGTTGCTTCTGAAAGTAGGAACTCGCCCGACTACAACGGTATGCGCACTTTTCCCCTAGGCCGTTCTAGATATTCGTTTCGAGCATCAGAACTGCGAAAATTTTGTGTTTCCCAAGCGTTTCTTACATTCAAACTGCCACATCTCGCGAACGGATTGACCAATCCGCGTAATTTCTGTTGCATCCGAAAGTAGAAACTCGCCCGATTACAACGGTATGCGTACTTCTCCCCTAGGCCGTTCTAGTCATTCGTTTCGAGCATCAGAACTGCGAAAATTTTGAGTTTCTCATGCGTTTCTTACCTCCAAACTGCCATATCTCGCGAACGGATGGACCAATCCGCAAAATTTCTGTTGCATCTGAAAGTAGAAACTCGCCCGATTACAACCGTATGCGCACTTTTCCCCTAGGCCGTTCTAGTTATTCGTTTCGAGCATCAGAACTGCGAAAATTTTGAGTTTCTCGAGCGTTTCTTATCTCCAAACTGTCATATCTCGCGAACGGATTGATCAATCCGCAAAATTTCTGTTGCATCTGAAAGTAGAAACTCGCCCGATTACAACGGTAGGTGTAGTTTTCCCCTAGGCCGTTCTAGTTATTCGTTTCGAGCATCAGAATTGCGAAAATTTTGAGTTTCTCGAGCGTTTCTTACCTCCAAACTGCCACATCTCGCGAACGGATTGACCAATCCGCAAAATTTCTGTTGCTTCTGGAAGTAGAAACTCGCCCGACTACAACGGTATGCGCACTTTTCCCCTAGGCCGTTCTAGTTATTCGTTTCGAGCATCAGAACTGCGAAAATTTTGAGTTTCTCAAGCGTTTCTTACATCCAAACGGCCATATCTCGCGAACGAATTGACCAATCCGCATAATTTCTGTTGCATCTGAAAGTAGAAACTCGCCCGATTACAACGGTAGGTGTAGTTTTCCCCTAGGCCGTTCTAGTTCTTCGTTTCGAGCATCAGAAATGCGAAAATTTTGAGTTTCTCGAGCGTTTCTTACATCCAAACTGCCACATCTCGCGAACGGATTGACCAATCCGCGTAATTTCTGTTGCATCCGAAAGTAGAAACTCGCCCGATTACATCGGTATGCGTACTTTTCCCCTAGGCCGTCCTAGTTATTCGTTTCGAGCATCAGGACTGCGAAAATTTTGAGTTTCTAAAGCGTTTCTTATCTCCAAACTGTCATATCTCACGAACGGATTGATCAATCCGCAAAATTTCTGTTGCATCTGAAAGTAGAAACTCGCCCGATTACAACGGTAGGTGTAGTTTTCCCCTAAGCCGTTCTAGTTATTCGTTTCGAGCATCAGAATTGCGAAAATTTTGTGTTTCTCGAGCGTTTCTTACCTCCAAACTGCCACATCTCGCGAACGGATTGACCAATCCGCAAAATTTCTGTTGCATCTGAAAGTAGAAACTCGCCCGATTACAACGGTATGTGTAGTTTTCCCCTCGGCCGTTCCAGTTATTCGTTTCGAGCATCAGAAATGCGAAAATTTTGAGTTTCTCGAGCGTTTCTTACCTACAAACAGCCATATCTCGCGAACGGATTGACCAATCCGCAAAATTTCTGTTGCATTTGAAAGTAGAAACTCTCCCGATTACAACGGTATGCGCACTTATCCCCTAGGCCGTTCTAGTTATTCGTTTCGAGCATCAGAACTGCGAAAATTTTGAGTTTCTCGAGCGTTTCTTACCTCCAAACTGCCACATCTCGCGAACGAATTGACCAATCCGCATAATTTCTGTTGCATCTGAAAGTAGAAACTCGCCCGATTACAACGGTATGCGCACTTATCCCCTAGGCCGTTCTAGTTATTCGTTTCGAGCATCAGAACTGCGAAAATTTTGAGTTTCTCGAGCGTTTCTTACCTCCAAACTGCCACATCTCGCGAACGAATTGACCAATCCGCATAATTTCTGTTGCATCTGAAAGTAGAAACTCGCCCGATTACAACGGTATTCGTACTTCCCCCATAGGCCGTTCTAGTCATTCGTTTCGAGCATCAGAACTGCGAAAATTTTGAGTTTCTCAAGCGTTTCTTATCTCCAAACTGCCATATCTCGCGAACGGATTGACCAATCCGCAAAATTTCTGTTGCATTTGAAAGTAGAAACTCTCCCGATTACAACGGTATGCGCACTTATCCCCTAGGCCGTTCTAGTTATTCGTTTCGAGCATCAGAACTGCGAAAATTTTGAGTTTCTCGAGCGTTTCTTACCTCCAAACTGCCACATCTCGCGAACGAATTGACCAATCCGCATAATTTCTGTTGCATCTGAAAGTAGAAACTCGCCCGATTACAACGGTATTCGTACTTCCCCCATAGGCCGTTCTAGTCATTCGTTTCGAGCATCAGAACTGCGAAAATTTTGAGTTTCTCAAGCGTTTCTTACATCCAAACGGCCATATCTCGCTAACGAATTGACCAATCCGCATAATTTCTGTTGCATCTGAAAGTAGAAACTCGCCCGATTACAACGGTATTCCTACTTCTCCCGTAGGCCGTTCTAGTCATTCGTTTCGAGCATCAGAACTGCGAAAATTTTGAGTTTCTCAAGCGTTTCTTACTTCCAAACTGCCATATCTCGCGAACGGATCGACCAATCCGCAAAATTTCTGTTGCTTCTGAAAGTAGGAACTCGCCCGACTACAACGGTATGCGCACTTTTCCCCTAGGCCGTTCTAGATATTCGTTTCGAGCATCAGAACTGCGAAAATTTTGTGTTTCCCAAGCGTTTCTTACATTCAAACTGCCACATCTCGCGAACGGATTGACCAATCCGCGTAATTTCTGTTGCATCCGAAAGTAGAAACTCGCCCGATTACAACGGTATGCGTACTTCTCCCCTAGGCCGTTCTAGTCATTCGTTTCGAGCATCAGAACTGCGAAAATTTTGAGTTTCTCATGCGTTTCTTACCTCCAAACTGCCATATCTCGCGAACGGATTGACCAATCCGCAAAATTTCTGTTGCATCTGAAAGTAGAAACTCGCCCGATTACAACCGTATGCGCACTTTTCCCCTAGGCCGTTCTAGTTATTCGTTTCGAGCATCAGAACTGCGAAAATTTTGAGTTTCTCGAGCGTTTCTTACCTCCAAACTGCCACATCTCGCGAACGGATTGACCAATCCGCAAAATTTCTGTTGCATCTGAAAGTAGGAACTCGCCCGATTACAACGGTATGTGTAGTTTTCCCCTGGGCCGTCCTAGTTATTCGTTTCGAGCATCAGAACTGCGAAAATTTTGAGTTCCTCAAGCGTTTCTTACATTCAAACTGCCACATCTCGCGAACGGATTGACCAATCCGCGTAATTTCTGTTGCATCCGAAAGTAGAAACTCGCCCGATTACAACGGTATGCGTACTTCTCCCCTAGGCCGTTCTAGTTATTCGTTTCGAGCATCAGAATTGCGAAAATTTTGAGTTCCTCAAGCGTTTCTTACCTCCAAACTGCCATATCTCGCGAACGAATTGACCAATCCGCATAATTTCTGTTGCATCTGAAAGTAGAAACTCGCCCGATTACAACGGTAGGTGTAGTTTTCCCCTAGGCCGTTCTAGTTATTCGTTTCGAGCATCAGAATTGCGAAAATTTTGAGTTTCTCGAGCGTTTCTTACCTCCAAACTGCCACATCTCGCGAACGGATTGACCAATCCGCAAAATTTCTGTTGCTTCTGGAAGTAGAAACTCGCCCGATTAGAACGGTATGCGTACTTCTCCCCTAGGCCGTTCTAGTTCTTCGTTTCGAGCATCAGAAATGCGAAAATTTTGAGTTTCTCGAGCGTTTCTTACATCCAAACTGCCACATCTCGCGAACGGATTGACCAATCCGCGTAATTTCTGTTGCATCCGAAAGTAGAAACTCGCCCGATTACATCGGTATGCGTACTTTTCCCCTAGGCCGTCCTAGTTATTCGTTTCGAGCATCAGGACTGCGAAAATTTTGAGTTTCTAAAGCGTTTCTTATCTCCAAACTGTCATATCTCGCGAACGGATTGATCAATCCGCAAAATTTCTGTTGCATCTGAAAGTAGAAACTCGCCCGATTACAACGGTAGGTGTAGTTTTCCCCTAAACCGTTTTAGTTATTCGTTTCGAGCATCAGAATTGCGAAAATTTTGTGTTTCTCGAGCGTTTCTTACCTCCAAACTGCCACATCTCGCGAACGGATTGACCAATCCGCAAAATTTCTGTTGCATCTGAAAGTAGAAACTCGCCCGATTACAACGGTATGTGTAGTTTTCCCCTCGGCCGTTCCAGTTATTCGTTTCGAGCATCAGAAATGCGAAAATTTTGAGTTTCTCGAGCGTTTCTTACCTACAAACAGCCATATCTCGCGAACGGATTGACCAATCCGCAAAATTTCTGTTGCATTTGAAAGTAGAAACTCTCCCGATTACAACGGTATGCGCACTTATCCCCTAGGCCGTTCTAGTTATTCGTTTCGAGCATCAGAACTGCGAAAATTTTGAGTTTCTCGAGCGTTTCTTACCTCCAAACTGCCACATCTCGCGAACGAATTGACCAATCCGCATAATTTCTGTTGCATCTGAAAGTAGAAACTCGCCCGATTACAACGGTATGCGCACTTATCCCCTAGGCCGTTCTAGTTATTCGTTTCGAGCATCAGAACTGCGAAAATTTTGAGTTTCTCGAGCGTTTCTTACCTCCAAACTGCCACATCTCGCGAACGAATTGACCAATCCGCATAATTTCTGTTGCATCTGAAAGTAGAAACTCGCCCGATTACAACGGTATTCGTACTTCCCCCATAGGCCGTTCTAGTCATTCGTTTCGAGCATCAGAACTGCGAAAATTTTGAGTTTCTCAAGCGTTTCTTATCTCCAAACTGCCATATCTCGCGAACGGATTGACCCATCCGCGTAATTTCTGTTGCATCCGAAAGTAGAAACTCGCCCGATTACAACGGTATGCGTACTTCTCCCCTAGGCCGTTCTAGTTATTCGTTTCGAGCATCAGAACTGCGAAAATTTTGAGTTTCTCAAGCGTTTCTTACATCCAAACGGCCATATCTCGCGAACGAATTGACCAATCCGCATAATTTCTGTTGCATCTGAAAGTAGAAACTCGCCCGATTACAACGGTATTCCTACTTCTCCCGTAGGCCGTTCTAGTCATTCGTTTCGAGCATCAGAACTGCGAAAATTTTGAGTTTCTCAAGCGTTTCATATCTCCAAACTACCATATCTCGCGAACGGATTGATCAATCCGCAAAATTTCTGTTGCATCTGAAAGTAGAAACTCGCCCGATTAGAACGGTATGCGTACTTCTCCCCTAGGCCGTTCTAGTCATTCGTTTCGAGCATCAGAACTGCGAAAATTTTGAGTTTCTCAAGCGTTTCTTACTTCCAAACTGCCATATCTCGCGAACGGATCGACCAATCCGCAAAATTTCTGTTGCTTCTGAAAGTAGGAACTCGCCCGACTACAACGGTATGCGCACTTTTCCCCTAGGCCGTTCTAGATATTCGTTTCGAGCATCAGAACTGCGAAAATTTTGTGTTTCCCAAGCGTTTCTTACATTCAAACTGCCACATCTCGCGAACGGATTGACCAATCCGCGTAATTTCTGTTGCATCCGAAAGTAGAAACTCGCCCGATTACAACGGTATGCGTACTTCTCCCCTAGGCCGTTCTAGTCATTCGTTTCGAGCATCAGATCTGCGAAAATTTTGAGTTTCTCATGCGTTTCTTACCTCCAAACTGCCATATCTCGCGAACGGATTGACCAATCCGCAAAATTTCTGTTGCATCTGAAAGTAGAAACTCGCCCGATTACAACCGTATGCGCACTTTTCCCCTAGGCCGTTCTAGTTATTCGTTTCGAGCATCAGAACTGCGAAAATTTTGAGTTTCTCGAGCGTTTCTTACCTCCAAACTGCCACATCTCGCGAACGGATTGACCAATCCGCAAAATTTCTGTTGCATCTGAAAGTAGAAACTCGCCCGATTACAACGGTATGTGTAGTTTTCCCCTGGGCCGTCCTAGTTATTCGTTTCGAGCATCAGAACTGCGAAAATTTTGAGTTCCTCAAGCGTTTCTTACATTCAAACTGCCACATCTCGCGAACGGATTGACCAATCCGCGTAATTTCTGTTGCATCCGAAAGTAGAAACTCGCCCGATTACAACGGTATGCGTACTTCTCCCCTAGGCCGTTCTAGTTATTCGTTTCGAGCATCAGAATTGCGAAAATTTTGAGTTCCTCAAGCGTTTCTTACCTCCAAACTGCCATATCTCGCGAACGAATTGACCAATCCGCATAATTTCTGTTGCATCTGAAAGTAGAAACTCGCCCGATTACAACGGTAGATGTAGTTTTCCCCTAGGCCGTTCTAGTTATTCGTTTCGAGCATCAGAATTGCGAAAATTTTGAGTTTCTCGAGCGTTTCTTACCTCCAAACTGCCACATCTAGCGAACGGATTGACCAATCCGCAAAATTTCTGTTGCTTCTGGAAGTAGAAACTCGCCCGACTACAACGGTATGCGCACTTTTCCCCTAGGCCGTTCTAGTTATTCGTTTCGAGCATCAGAGCTGCGAAAATTTTGAGTTTCTCAAGCGTTTCTTACATCCAAACGGCCATATCTCGCGAACGAATTGACCAATCCGCATAATTTCTGTTGCATCTGAAAGTAGAAACTCGCCCGATTACAACGGTCATCGTACTTCCCCCATAGGCCGTTCTAGTCATTCGTTTCGAGCATCAGAACTGCGAAAATTTTGAGTTTCTCAAGCGTTTCTTATCTCCAAACTGCCATATCTCGCGAACGGATTGACCCATCCGCGTAATTTCTGTTGCATCCGAAAGTAGAAACTCGCCCGATTACAACGGTATGCGTACTTCTCCCCTAGGCCGTTCTAGTTATTCGTTTCGAGCATCAGAACTGCGAAAATTTTGAGTTTCTCAAGCGTTTCTTACATCCAAACGGCCATATCTCGCGAACGAATTGACCAATCCGCATAATTTCTGTTGCATCTGAAAGTAGAAACTCGCCCGATTACAACGGTATTCCTACTTCTCCCGTAGGCCGTTCTAGTCATTCGTTTCGAGCATCAGAACTGCGAAAATTTTGAGTTTCTCAAGCGTTTCATATCTCCAAACTACCATATCTCGCGAACGGATTGATCAATCCGCAAAATTTCTGTTGCATCTGAAAGTAGAAACTCGCCCGATTAGAACGGTATGCGTACTTCTCCCCTAGGCCGTTCTAGTCATTCGTTTCGAGCATCAGAACTGCGAAAATTTTGAGTTTCTCAAGCGTTTCTTACTTCCAAACTGCCATATCTCGCGAACGGATCGACCAATCCGCAAAATTTCTGTTGCTTCTGAAAGTAGGAACTCGCCCGACTACAACGGTATGCGCACTTTTCCCCTAGGCCGTTCTAGATATTCGTTTCGAGCATCAGAACTGCGAAAATTTTGTGTTTCCCAAGCGTTTCTTACATTCAAACTGCCACATCTCGCGAACGGATTGACCAATCCGCGTAATTTCTGTTGCATCCGAAAGTAGAAACTCGCCCGATTACAACGGTATGCGTACTTCTCCCCTAGGCCGTTCTAGTCATTCGTTTCGAGCATCAGAACTGCGAAAATTTTGAGTTTCTCATGCGTTTCTTACCTCCAAACTGCCATATCTCGCGAACGGATTGACCAATCCGCAAAATTTCTGTTGCATCTGAAAGTAGAAACTCGCCCGATTACAACCGTATGCGCACTTTTCCCCTAGGCCGTTCTAGTTATTCGTTTCGAGCATCAGAACTGCGAAAATGTTGAGTTTCTCGAGCGTTTCTTACCTCCAAACTGCCACATCTCGCGAACGGATTGACCAATCCGCAAAATTTCTGTTGCATCTGAAAGTAGAAACTCGCCCGATTACAACGGTATGTGTAGTTTTCCCCTGGGCCGTCCTAGTTATTCGTTTCGAGCATCAGAACTGCGAAAATTTTGAGTTTCTCAAGCGTTTCTTACATTCAAACTGCCACATCTCGCGAACGGATTGACCAATCCGCGTAATTTCTGTTGCATCCGAAAGTAGAAACTCGCCCGATTACAACGGTATGCGTACTTCTCCCCTAGGCCGTTCTAGTTATTCGTTTCGAGCATCAGAATTGCGAAAATTTTGAGTTCCTCAAGCGTTTCTTACCTCCAAACTGCCATATCTCGCGAACGAATTGACCAATCCGCATAATTTCTGTTGCATCTGAAAGTAGAAACTCGCCCGATTACAACGGTATTCCTACTTCTCCCGTAGGCCGTTCTAGTCATTCGTTTCGAGCATCAGAACTGCGAAAATTTTGAGTTTCTCAAGCGTTTCATATCTCCAAACTACCATATCTCTCGAACGGAATGATCAATCCGCAAAATTTCTGTTGCATCTGAAAGTAGAAACTCGCCCGATTAGAACGGTATGCGTACTTCTCCCCTAGGCCGTTCTAGTCATTCGTTTCGAGCATCAGAACTGCGAAAATTTTGAGTTTCTCAAACGTTTCTTACTTCCAAACTGCCATATCTCGCGAACGGATCGACCAATCCGCAAAATTTCTGTTGCTTCTGAAAGTAGCAACTCGCCCGACTACAACGGTATGCGCACTTTTCCCCTAGGCCGTTCTAGATATTCGTTTCGAGCATCAGAACTGCGAAAATTTTGTGTTTCCCAAGCGTTTCTTACATTCAAACTGCCACATCTCGCGAACGGATTGACCAATCCGCGTAATTTCTGTTGCATCCGAAAGTAGAAACTCGCCCGATTACAACGGTATGCGTACTTCTCCCCTAGGCCGTTCTAGTCATTCGTTTCGAGCATCAGAACTGCGAAAATTTTGAGTTTCTCATGCGTTTCTTACCTCCAAACTGCCATATCTCGCGAACGGATTGACCAATCCGCAAAATTTCTGTTGCATCTGAAAGTAGAAACTCGCCCGATTACAACCGTATGCGCACTTTTCCCCTAGGCCGTTCTAGTTATTCGTTTCGAGCATCAGAACTGCGAAAATTTTGAGTTTCTGGAGCGTTTCTTACCTCCAAACTGCCACATTTCGCGAACGGATTGACCAATCCGCAAAATTTCTGTTGCATCTGAAAGTAGAAACTCGCCCGATTACAACGGTAGGTGTAGTTTTCCCCTGGGCCGTCCTAGTTATTCGTTTCGAGCATCAGAACTGCGAAAATTTTGAGTTTCTCAAGCGTTTCTTACATTCAAACTGCCACATCTCGCGAACGGATTGACCAATCCGCGTAATTTCTGTTGCATCCGAAAGTAGAAACTCGCCCGATTACAACGGTATGCGTACTTCTCCCCTAGGCCGTTCTAGTTATTCGTTTCGAGCATCAGAATTGCGAAAATTTTGAGTTCCTCAAGCGTTTCTTACCTCCAAACTGCCATATCTCGCGAACGGATTGACCAATCCGCGTAATTTCTGTTGCATCCGAAAGTAGAAACTCGCCCGATTACAACGGTATGCGTACCTCTCCCCTAGGCCGTTCTAGTCATTCGTTTCGAGCATCAGAACTGCGAAAATTTTGAGTTTCTCATGCGTTTCTTACCTCCAAACTGCCATATCTCGCGAACGGATTGACCAATCCGCAAAGTTTCTGTTGCATCTGAAAGTAGAAACTCGCCCGATTACAACGGTATGTGTAGTTTTCCCCTAGGCCGTTCTAGTCATTCGTTTCGAGCATCAGAACTGCGAAAATTTTGAGTTTCTCATGCGTTTCTTACCTCCAAACTGCCATATCTCGCGAACGGATTGACCAATCCGCAAAGTTTCTGTTGCATCTGAAAGTAGAAACTCGCCCGATTACAACGGTATGTGTAGTTTTCCCCTAGGCCGTTCCAGTTATTCGTTTCGAGCATCAGAACTGCGAAAATTTTGAGTTTCTCAAGCGTTTCTTACCTCCAAACTGCCATATCTCGCGATCGGATTGACCAATCCGCGTAATTTCTGTTGCATCTGAAAGTAGAAACTCGCCCGATTACAACGGTATGTGTAGTTCTCCCCTAGGCCGTTCTAGTCATTCGTTTCGAGCATCAGAACTGCGAAAATTTTGAGTTTCCCATGCGTTTCTTACCTCCAAACTGCCATATCTCGCGAACGGATTGACCAATCCGCGTAATTTCTGTTGCATCTGAAAGTAGAAACTCGCCCGATTACAACGGTATGTGTAGTTTTCCCCTAGGCCGTTCTGGTTATTCGTTTTGAGCATCAGAACTGCGAAAATTTTGAGTTTCTCGAGCGTTTCTTACCTCCAAACTGCCACATCTCGCGAACAGATTGACCAATCCGCAAAATTTCTGTTGCATCTGAAAGTAGAAACTCGCCCGATTACAACGGTATGTGTAGTTTTCCCCTAGGCCGTTCCAGTTATTCGTTTCGAGCATCAGAAGTGCGAAAATTTTGAGTTTCTCGAGCGTTTCTTACCTCCAAACTGCCATATCTCGCGAACGGATTGACCAATCCGCAAAATTTCTGTTGCATTTGAAAGTAGAAACTCGCCCGATTACAACGGTATGCGCACTTTTCCCCTAGGCCGTTCTAGTTATTCGTTTCGAGCATCAGAACTGCGAAAATTTTGAGTTTCTCGAGCGTTTCTTACCTCCAAACTGCCACATCTCGCGAACGGATTGACCAATCCGCAAAATTTCTGTTGCATCTGAAAGTAGAAACTCGCCCGATTACAACGGTAGGTGTAGTTTTCCCCTAGGCCGTTCTAGTTATTCGTTTCGAGCATCAGAACTGCGAAAATTTTGAGTTTCTCAAGCGTTTCTTACATCCAAACGGCCATATCTCGCGAACGGATTGACCAATCCGCATAATTTCTGTTGCATCTGAAAGTAGAAACTCGCCCGATTACAACGGTATGCGTACCTCTCCCCTAGGCCGTTCTAGTTATTCGTTTCGAGCATCAGAACTGCGAAAATTTTGAGTTTCTCATGCGTTTCTTACATCCAAACTGCCATATCTCGCGAACGGATTGACCAATCCGCAAAGTTTCTGTTGCATCTGAAAGTAGAAACTCGCCCGATTACAACGGTATGTGTAGTTTTCCCCTAGGCCGTTCTAGTCATTCGTTTCGACCATCAGAACTGCGAAAATTTTGAGTTTCTCATGCGTTTCTTACCTCCAAACGGCCATATCTCCCGAACGGATTGACCAATCCGCATAATTTCTGTTGCATCTGAAAGTAGAAACTCGCCCGATTGCAACGGTATGCGTACTTCTCCCATAGGCCGTTCTAGTCATTCGTTTCGAGCATCAGAACTGCGAAAATTTTGAGTTTCTCAAGCGTTTCTTACCTCCAAACTGCCATATCTCGCGATCGGATTGACCAATCCGCGTAATTTCTGTTGCATCTGAAAGTAGAAACTCGCCCGATTACAACGGTATGCGCACTTTTCCCCTAGGCCGTTCTAGTTATTCGTTTCGAGCATCAGAACTGCGAAAATTTTGAGTTTCTCAAGCGTTTCTTACATCCAAACGGCCATATCTCGCGAACGGATTGACCAATCCGCATAATTTCTGTTGCATCTGAAAGTAGAAACTCGCCCGATTACAACGGTATGCGTACTCCTCCCATAGGCCGTTCTAGTCATTCGTTTCGAGCATCAGAACTGCGAAAATTTTGAGTTTCTCGAGCGTTTCTTACCTCCAAACTGCCACATCTCGCGAACGGATTGACCAATCCGCAAAATTTCTGTTGCATCTGAAAGTAGAAACTCGCCCGATTACAACGGTAGGTGTAGTTTTCCCCTAGGCCGTTCTAGTTATTCGTTTCGAGCATCAGAACTGCGAAAATTTTGAGTTTCTCATGCGTTTCTTACCTCCAAACTGCCATATCTCGCGAACGGATTGACCAATCCGCAAAGTTTCTGTTGCATCTGAAAGTAGAAACTCGCCCGATTACAACGGTATGTGTAGTTTTCCCCTAGGCCGTTCTAGTCATTCGTTTCGAGCATCAGAACTGCGAAAATTTTGAGTTTCTCATGCGTTTCTTACCTCCAAACTGCCATATCTCGCGAACGGATTGACCAATCCGCAAAGTTTCTGTTGCATCTGAAAGTAGAAACTCGCCCGATTACAACGGTATGTGTAGTTTTCCCCTAGGCCGTTCCAGTTATTCGTTTCGAGCATCAGAACTGCGAAAATTTTGAGTTTCTCAAGCGTTTCTTACCTCCAAACTGCCATATCTCGCGATCGGATTGACCAATCCGCGTAATTTCTGTTGCATCTGAAAGTAGAAACTCGCCCGATTACAACGGCATGTGTAGTTTTCCCCTAGGCCGTTCTAGTCATTCGTTTCGAGCATCAGAACTGCGAAAATTTTGAGTTTCTCATGCGTTTCTTACCTCCAAACTGCCATATCTCGCGAACGGATTGACCAATCCGCGTAATTTCTGTTGCATCTGAAAGTAGAAACTCGCCCGATTACAATGGTATGTGTAGTTTTCCCCTAGGCCGTTCTGGTTATTCGTTTTGAGCATCAGAACTGCGAAAATTTTGAGTTTCTCGAGCGTTTCTTACCTCCAAACTGCCACATCTCGCGAACAGATTGACCAATCCGCAAAATTTCTGTTGCATCTGAAAGTAGAAACTCGCCCGATTACAACGGTATGTGTAGTTTTCCCCTAGGCCGTTCCAGTTATTTGTTTCGAGCATCAGAAGTGCGAAAATTTTGAGTTTCTCGAGCGTTTCTTACCTCCAAACTGCCATATCTCGCGAACGGATTGACCAATCCGCAAAATTTCTGTTGCATTTGAAAGTAGAAACTAGCCCGATTACAACGGTATGCGCACTTTTCCCCTAGGCCGTTCTAGTTATTCGTTTCGAGCATCAGAACTGCGAAAATTTTGAGTTTCTCAAGCGTTTCTTACATCCAACCGGCCATATCTCGCGAACGGATTGACCAATCCGCATAATTTCTGTTGCATCTGAAAGTAGAAACTCGCCCGATTACAACGGTATGCGTACTTCTCCCATAGGCCGTTCTAGTCATTCGTTTCGAGCATCGGAACTGCGAAAATTTTGAGTTTCTCGAGCGTTTCTTACATCCAAACTGCCACATCTCGCGAACGGATTGACCAATCCGCAAAATTTCTGTTGCATCTGAAAGTAGAAACTCGCCCGATTACAACGGTAGGTGTAGTTTTCCCCTAGGCCGTTCTAGTTATTCGTTTCGAGCATCAGAACTGCGAAAATTTTGAGTTTCTCAAGCGTTTCTTACATCCAAACGGCCATATCTCGCGAGCGGATTGACCAATCCGCATAATTTCTGTTGCATCTGAAAGTAGAAACTCGCCCGATTACAACGGTATGCGTACCTCTCCCCTAGGCCGTTCTAGTTATTCGTTTCGAGCACCAGAACTGCGAAAATTTTGAGTTTCTCATGCGTTTCTTACATCCAAACTGCCATATCTCGCGAACGGATTGACCAATCCGCAAAGTTTCTGTTGCATCTGAAAGTAGAAACTCGCCCGATTACAACGGTATGTGTAGTTTTCCCCTAGGCCGTTCTAGTCATTCGTTTCGAGCATCAGAACTGCGAAAATTTTGAGTTTCTCGAGCGTTTCTTACCTCCAAATTGCCACATCTCGCGAACGGATTGACCAATCCGCAAAATTTCTGTTGCATTTGAAAGTAGAAACTCGCCCGATTACAACGGTATGCGCACTTTTCCCCTAGGCCGTTCTAGTTATTCGTTTCGAGCATCAGAACTGCGAAAATTTTGAGTTTCTCAAGCGTTTCTTACATCCAAACGGCCATATCTCGCGAACGGATTGACCAATCCGCATAATTTCTGTTGCATCTGAAAGTAGAAACTCGCCCGATTACAACGGTATGCGTACTCCTCCCATAGGCCGTTCTAGTCATTCGTTTCGAGCATCAGAACTGCGAAAATTTTGAGTTTCTCGAGCGTTTCTTACCTCCAAACTGCCACATCTCGCGAACGGATTGACCAATCCGCAAAATTTCTGTTGCATCTGAAAGTAGAAACTCGCCCGATTGCAACGGTAGGTGTAGTTTTCCCCTAGGCCGTTCTAGTTATTCGTTTCGAGCATCAGAACTGCGAAAATTTTGAGTTTCTCAAGCGTTTCTTACCTCCAAACTGCCATATCTCGCGATCGGATTGACCATTCCGCGTAATTTCTGTTGCATCCGAAAGTAGAAACTCGCCCGATTACATCGGTATGCGTACTTTTCCCCTAGGCCGTCCTGGTTATTCGTTTCGAGCATCAGAACTGCGAAAATTTTGAGTTTCTCGAGCGTTTCTTACCTCCTAACTGCCACATCTCGCGAACGGATTGACCAATCCGCAAAATTTCTGTTGCATCTGAAAGTAGAAACTCGCCCGATTTCAACGGTATGTGTAGTTTTCCCCTAGGCCGTTCTAGTTATTCGTTTCGAGCATCAGAACTGCGAAAATTTTGAGTTTCTCAAGCGTTTCTTACATCCAAACGGCCATATCTCGCGAACGGATTGACCAATCCGCATAATTTCTGTTGCATCTGAAAGTAGAAACTCGCCCGAATACAACGGTATGCGTACTTCTCCCATAGGCCGTTCTAGTCATTCGTTTCGAGCATCAGAACTGCGAAAATTTTGAGTTTCTCGAGCGTTTCTTACCTCCAAACTGCCACATCTCGCGAACGGATTGACCAATCCGCAAAATTTCTGTTGCATCTGAAAGTAGAAACTCGCCCGATTACAACGGTAGGTGTAGTTTTCCCCTAGGCCGTTCTAGTTATTCGTTTCGAGCATCAGAACTGCGAAAATTTTGAGTTTCTCATGCGTTTCTTACCTCCAAACTGCCATATCTCGCGAACGGATTGACCAATCCGCAAAGTTTCTGTTGCATCTGAAAGTAGAAACTCGCCCGATTACAACGGTATGTGTAGTTTTCCCCTAGGCCGTTCCAGTTATTCGTTTCGAGCATCAGAACTGCGAAAATTTTGAGTTTCTCAAGCGTTTCTTACCTCCAAACTGCCATATCTCGCGATCGGATTGACCAATCCGCGTAATTTCTGTTGCATCTGAAAGTAGAAACTCGCCCGATTACAACGGTATGTGTAGTTTTCCCCTAGGCCGTTCTAGTCATTCGTTTCGAGCATCAGAACTGCGAAAATTTTGAGTTTCCCATGCGTTTCTTACCTCCAAACTGCCATATCTCGCGAACGGATTGACCAATCCGCGTAATTTCTGTTGCATCTGAAAGTAGAAACTCGCCCGATTACAACGGTATGTGTAGTTTTCCCCTAGGCCGTTCTGGTTATTCGTTTTGAGCATCAGAACTGCGAAAATTTTGAGTTTCTCGAGCGTTTCTTACCTCCAAACTGCCACATCTCGCGAACAGATTGACCAATCCGCAAAATTTCTGTTGCATCTGAAAGTAGAAACTCGCCCGATTACAACGGTATGCGTACTCCTCCCATAGGCCGTTCTAGTCATTCGTTTCGAGCATCAGAACTGCGAAAATTTTGAGTTTCTCGAGCGTTTCTTACCTCCAAACTGCCACATCTCGCGAACGGATTGACCAATCCGCAAAATTTCTGTTGCATCTGAAAGTAGAAACTCGCCCGATTACAACGGTAGGTGTAGTTTTCCCCTAGGCCGTTCTAGTTATTCGTTTCGAGCATCAGAACTGCGAAAATTTTGAGTTTCTCATGCGTTTCTTACCTCCAAACTGCCATATCTCGCGAACGGATTGACCAATCCGCAAAGTTTCTGTTGCATCTGAAAGTAGAAACTCGCCCGATTACAACGGTATGTGTAGTTTTCCCCTAGGCCGTTCCAGTTATTCGTTTCGAGCATCAGAACTGCGAAAATTTTGAGTTTCTCAAGCGTTTCTTACCTCCAAACTGCCATATCTCGCGATCGGATTGACCAATCCGCGTAATTTCTGTTGCATCTGAAAGTAGAAACTCGCCCGATTACAACGGTATGTGTAGTTTTCCCCTAGGCCGTTCTAGTCATTCGTTTCGAGCATCAGAACTGCGAAAATTTTGAGTTTCTCATGCGTTTCTTACCTCCAAACTGCCATATCTCGCGAACGGATTGACCAATCCGCGTAATTTCTGTTGCATCTGAAAGTAGAAACTCGCCCGATTACAACGGTATGTGTAGTTTTCCCCTAGGCCGTTCTGGTTATTCGTTTTGAGCATCAGAACTGCGAAAATTTTGAGTTTCTCGAGCGTTTCTTACCTCCAAACTGCCACATCTCGCGAACAGATTGACCAATCCGCAAAATTTCTGTTGCATCTGAAAGTAGAAACTCGCCCGATTACAACGGTATGTGTAGTTTTCCCCTAGGCCGTTCCAGTTATTTGTTTCGAGCATCAGAAGTGCGAAAATTTTGAGTTTCTCGAGCGTTTCTTACCTCCAAACTGCCATATCTCGCGAACGGATTGACCAATCCGCAAAATTTCTGTTGCATTTGAAAGTAGAAACTCGCCCGATTACAACGGTATGCGCACTTTTCCCCTAGGCCGTTCTAGTTATTCGTTTCGAGCATCAGAACTGCGAAAATTTTGAGTTTCTCAAGCGTTTCTTACATCCAACCGGCCATATCTTGCGAACGGATTGACCAATCCGCATAATTTCTGTTGCATCTGAAAGTAGAAACTCGCCCGATTACAACGGTATGCGTACTTCTCCCATAGGCCGTTCTAGTCATTCGTTTCGAGCATCGGAACTGCGAAAATTTTGAGTTTCTCGAGCGTTTCTTACATCCAAACTGCCACATCTCGCGAACGGATTGACCAATCCGCAAAATTTCTGTTGCATCTGAAAGTAGAAACTCGCCCGATTACAACGGTAGGTGTAGTTTTCCCCTAGGCCGTTCTAGTTATTCGTTTCGAGCATCAGAACTGCGAAAATTTTGAGTTTCTCAAGCGTTTCTTACATCCAAACGGCCATATCTCGCGAGCGGATTGACCAATCCGCATAATTTCTGTTGCATCTGAAAGTAGAAACTCGCCCGATTACAATGGTATGCGTACCTCTCCCCTAGGCCGTTCTAGTTATTCGTTTCGAGCACCAGAACTGCGAAAATTTTGAGTTTCTCATGCGTTTCTTACATCCAAACTGCCATATCTCGCGAACGGATTGACCAATCCGCAAAGTTTCTGTTGCATCTGAAAGTAGAAACTCGCCCGATTACAACGGTATGTGTAGTTTTCCCCTAGGCCGTTCTAGTCATTCGTTTCGAGCATCAGAACTGCGAAAATTTTGAGTTTCTCGAGCGTTTCTTACCTCCAAATTGCCACATCTCGCGAACGGATTGACCAATCCGCAAAATTTCTGTTGCATTTGAAAGTAGAAACTCGCCCGATTACAACGGTATGCGCACTTTTCCCCTAGGCCGTTCTAGTTATTCGTTTCGAGCATCAGAACTGCGAAAATTTTGAGTTTCTCAAGCGTTTCTTACATCCAAACGGCCATATCTCGCGAACGGATTGACCAATCCGCATAATTTCTGTTGCATCTGAAAGTAGAAACTCGCCCGATTACAACGGTATGCGTACTCCTCCCATAGGCCGTTCTAGTCATTCGTTTCGAGCATCAGAACTGCGAAAATTTTGAGTTTCTCGAGCGTTTCTTACCTCCAAACTGCCACATCTCGCGAACGGATTGACCAATCCGCAAAATTTCTGTTGCATCTGAAAGTAGAAACTCGCCCGATTGCAACGGTAGGTGTAGTTTTCCCCTAGGCCGTTCTAGTTATTCGTTTCGAGCATCAGAACTGCGAAAATTTTGAGTTTCTCAAGCGTTTCTTACCTCCAAACTGCCATATCTCGCGATCGGATTGACCATTCCGCGTAATTTCTGTTGCATCCGAAAGTAGAAACTCGCCCGATTACATCGGTATGCGTACTTTTCCCCTAGGCCGTCCTGGTTATTCGTTTCGAGCATCAGAACTGCGAAAATTTTGAGTTTCTCGAGCGTTTCTTACCTCCTAACTGCCACATCTCGCGAACGGATTGACCAATCCGCAAAATTTCTGTTGCATCTGAAAGTAGAAACTCGCCCGATTTCAACGGTATGTGTAGTTTTCCCCTAGGCCGTTCCAGTTATTCGTTTCGAGCATCAGAAGTGCGAAAATTTTGAGTTTCTCGAGCGTTTCTTACCTCCAAACTGCCATATCTCGCGAACGGATTGACCAATCCGCAAAATTTCTGTTGCATTTGAAAGTAGAAACTCGCCCGATTACAAGGGTATGCGCACTTTTCCCCTAGGCCGTTCTAGTTATTCGTTTCGAGCATCAGAACTGCGAAAATTTTGAGTTTCTCAAGCGTTTCTTACATCCAAACGGCCATATCTCGCGAACGGATTGACCAATCCGCATAATTTCTGTTGCATCTGAAAGTAGAAACTCGCCCGAATACAACGGTATGCGTACTTCTCCCATAGGCCGTTCTAGTCATTCGTTTCGAGCATCAGAACTGCGAAAATTTTGAGTTTCTCGAGCGTTTCTTACCTCCAAACTGCCACATCTCGCGAACGGATTGACCAATCCGCAAAATTTCTGTTGCATCTGAAAGTAGAAACTCGCCCGATTACAACGGTAGGTGTAGTTTTCCCCTAGGCCGTTCTAGTTATTCGTTTCGAGCATCAGAACTGCGAAAATTTTGAGTTTCTCAAGCGTTTCTTACATCCAAACGGCCATATCTCGCGAACGGATTGACCAATCCGCATAATTTCTGTTGCATCTGAAAGTAGAAACTCGCCCGATTACAACGGTATGCGTACCTCTCCCCTAGGCCGTTCTAGTCATTCGTTTCGAGCATCAGAACTGCGAAAATTTTGAGTTTCTCATGCGTTTCTTACCTCCAAACTGCCATATCTCGCGAACGGATTGACCAATCCGCAAAGTTTCTGTTGCATCTGAAAGTAGAAACTCGCCCGATTACAACGGTATGTGTAGTTTTCCCCTAGGCCGTTCTAGTCATTCGTTTCGAGCATCAGAACTGCGAAAATTTTGAGTTTCTCGAGCGTTTCTTACCTCCAAACTGCCACATCTCGCGATCGGATTGACCAATCCGCAAAATTTCTGTTGCATCTGAAAGTAGAAACTCGCCCGATTGCAACGGTAGGTGTAGTTTTCCCCTAGGCCGTTCTAGTTATTCGTTTCGAGCATCAGAACTGCGAAAATTTTGAGTTTCTCAAGCGTTTCTTACCTCCAAACTGCCATATCTCGCGATCGGATTGACCATTCCGCGTAATTTCTGTTGCATCCGAAATTAGAAACTCGCCCGATTACATCGGTATGCGTACTTTTCCCCTAGGCCGTCCTGGTTATTCGTTTCGAGCATCAGAACTGCGAAAATTTTGAGTTTCTCGAGCGTTTCTTACCTCCAAACTGCCACATCTCGGGAACGGATTGACCAATCCGCAAAATTTCTGTTGCATCTGAAAGTAGAAACTCGCCCGATTGCAACGGTAGGTGTAGTTTTCCCCTAGGCCGTTCTAGTTATTCGTTTCGAGCATCAGAACTGCGAAAATTTTGAGTTTCTCAAGCGTTTCTTACCTCCAAACTGCCATATCTCGCGATCGGATTGACCACTCCGCGTAATTTCTGTTGCATCCGAAAGTAGAAACTCGCCCGATTACATCGGTATGCGTACTTTTCCCCTAGGCCGTCCTGGTTATTCGTTTTGAGCATCAGAACTGCGAAAATTTTGAGTTTCTCGAGCGTTTCTTACCTCCAAACTGCCACATCTCGCGAACGGATTGACCAATCCGCAAAATTTCTGTTGCATCTGAAAGTAGAAACTCGCCCGATTACAACGGTATGTGTAGTTTTCCCCTAGGCCGTTCCAGTTATTCGTTTCGAGCATCAGAAGTGCGAAAATTTTGAGTTTCTCGAGCGTTTCTTACCTCCAAACTGCCATATCTCGCGAACGGATTGACCAATCCGCAAAATTTCTGTTGCATTTGAAAGTAGAAACTCGCCCGATTACAACGGTATGCGCACTTTTCCCCTAGGCCGTTCTAGTTATTCGTTTCGAGCATCAGAACTGCGAAAATTTTGAGTTTCTCAAGCGTTTCTTACCTCCAAACTGCCATATCTCGCGATCGGATTGACCATTCCGCGTAATTTCTGTTGCATCCGAAAGTAGAAACTCGCCCGATTACATCGGTATGCGTACTTTTCTCCTAGGCCGTCCTGGTTATTCGTTTCGAGCATCAGAACTGCGAAAATTTTGAGTTTCTCGAGCGTTTCTTACCTCCTAACTGCCACATCTCGCGAACGGATTGACCAATCCGCAAAATTTCTGTTGCATCTGAAAGTAGAAACTCGCCCGATTACAACGGTATGTGTAGTTTTCCCCTAGGCCGTTCTAGTCATTCGTTTCGAGCATCAGAACTGCGAAAATTTTGAGTTTCTCAAGCGTTTCTTACCTCCAAACTGCCATATCTCGCGATCGGATTGACCATTCCGCGTAATTTCTGTTGCATCCGAAAGTAGAAACTCGCCCGATTACATCGGTATGCGTACTTTTCCCCTAGGCCGTCCTGGTTATTCGTTTCGAGCATCAGAACTGCGAAAATTTTGAGTTTCTCGAGCGTTTCTTACCTCCTAACTGCCACATCTCGCGAACGGATTGACCAATCCGCAAAATTTCTGTTGCATCTGAAAGTAGAAACTCGCCCGATTACAACGGTATGTGTAGTTTTCCCCTAGGCCGTTCCAGTTCTTCGTTTCGAGCATCAGAAGTGCGAAAATTTTGAGTTTCTCGAGCGTTTCTTACCTCCAAACTGCCATATCTCGCGAACGGATTGACCAATCCGCAAAATTTCTGTTGCATTTGAAAGTAGAAACTCGCCCGATTACAACGGTATGCGCACTTTTCCCCTAGGCCGTTCTAGTTATTCGTTTCGAGCATCAGAACTGCGAAAATTTTGAGTTTCTCAAGCGTTTCTTACATCCAAACGGCCATATCTCGCGAACGGATTGACCAATCCGCATAATTTCTGTTGCATCTGAAAGTAGAAACTCGCCCGAATACAACGGTATGCGTACTTCTCCCATAGGCCGTTCTAGTCATTCGTTTCGAGCATCAGAACTGCGAAAATTTTGAGTTTCTCGAGCGTTTCTTACCTCCAAACTGCCACATCTCGCGAACGGATTGACCAATCCGCAAAATTTCTGTTGCATCTGAAAGTAGAAACTCGCCCGATTACAACGGTAGGTGTAGTTTTCCCCTAGGCCGTTCTAGTTATTCGTTTCGAGCATCAGAACTGCGAAAATTTTGAGTTTCTCAAGCGTTTCTTACATCCAAACGGCCATATCTCGCGAACGGATTGACCAATCCGCATAATTTCTGTTGCATCTGAAAGTAGAAACTCGCCCGATTACAACGGTATGCGTACCTCTCCCCTAGGCCGTTCTAGTCATTCGTTTCGAGCATCAGAACTGCGAAAATTTTGAGTTTCTCATGCGTTTCTTACCTCCAAACTGCCATATCTCGCGAACGGATTGACCAATCCGCAAAGTTTCTGTTGCATCTGAAAGTAGAAACTCGCCCGATTACAACGGTATGTGTAGTTTTCCCCTAGGCCGTTCTAGTCATTCGTTTCGAGCATCAGAACTGCGAAAATTTTGAGTTTCTCATGCGTTTCTTACTTCCAAACTGCCATATCTCGCGAACGGATTGACCAATCCGCAAAGTTTCTGTTGCATCTGAAAGTAGAAACTCGCCCGATTACAACGGTATGTGTAGTTTTCCCCTAGGCCGTTCCAGTTATTCGTTTCGAGCATCAGAACTGCGAAAATTTTGAGTTTCTCAAGCGTTTCTTACCTCCAAACTGCCATATCTCGCGATCGGATTGACAAATCCGCGTAATTTCTGTTGCATCTGAAAGTAGAAACTCGCCCGATTACAACGGTATGTGTAGTTTTCCCCTAGGCCGTTCTAGTCATTCGTTTCGAGCATCAGAACTGCGAGAATTTTGAGTTTCTCATGCGTTTCTTACCTCCAAACTGCCATATCTCGCGAACGGATTGACCAATCCGCAAAGTTTCTGTTGCATCTGAAAGTAGAAACTCGCCCGATTACAACGGTATGTGTAGTTTTCCCCTAGGCCGTTCCAGTTATCGTTTCGAGCATCAGAACTGCGAAAATTTTGAGTTTCTCAAGCGTTCTTCTACCTCCAAACTGCCATATCTCGCGATCGGATTGACCAATCCGCGTAATTTCTGTTGCATCCGAAAGTAGAAACTCGCCCGATTACATCGGTATGCGTACTTTTCCCCTAGGCCGTTCTGGTTATTCGTTTTGAGCATCAGAACTGCGAAAATTTTGAGTTTCTCGAGCGTTTCTTACCTCCAAACTGCCACATCTCGCGAACGGATTGACCAATCCGCAAAATTTCTGTTGCATCTGAAAGTAGAAACTCGCCCGATTACAACGGTATGTGTAGTTTTCCCCTAGGCCGTTCCGGTTAATCGTTTTCGAGCATCAGAAGTGCGAAAATTTTGAGTTTCTCGAGCGTTTCTTACCTCCAAACTGCCATATCTCGCAAACGGATTGACCAATCCGCAAAATTTCTGTTGCATTTGAAAGTAGAAACTCGCCCGATTACAACGGTATGCGCACTTTTCCCCTAGGCCGTTCTAGTTATTCGTTTCGAGCATCAGAACTGCGAAAATTTTGAGTTTCTCAAGCGTTCTTACATCCAAACGGCCACATCTCGCGAACGGATTGACCAATCCCGCAAAATTTCTGTTGCATCTGAAAGTAGAAACTCGCCCGATTACAACGGTAGGTGTAGTTTTCCCCCTAGGCCGTTTCTAGTTATTCGTTTCGAGCATCAGAACTGCGAAATTTTGAGTTTCTCAAGCGTTTCTTACATCCAAACGGCCATATCTCGCGAACGGATTGACCAATCCGCATAATTTCTGTTGCATCTGAAAGTAGAAACTCGCCCGATTACAACGGTATGCGTACCTCTCCCCTAGGCCGTTCTAGTCATTCGTTTCGAGCATCAGAACTGCGAAAATTTTGAGTTTCTCATGCGTTTCTTACATCCAAACTGCCATATCTCGCGAACGGATTGACCAATCCGCAAAGTTTCTGTTGCATCTGAAAGTAGAAACTCGCCCGATTACAACGGTATGTGTAGTTTTCCCTAGGGCCGTTCTAGTCATTCGTTTCGAGCATCAGAACTGCGAAAATTTTGAGTTTCTCGAGCGTTTCTTACCTCCAAACCTGCCACATCTCGCGAACGGATTGACCAATCCGCAAAATTTCTGTTGCATCTGAAAGTAGAAACTCGCCCGATTGCAACGGTAGGTGTAGTTTTCCCCTAGGCCGTTCTAGTTATTCGTTTCGAGCATCAGAACTGCGAAAATTTTGAGGTTTCTCAAGCGTTTCTTACCTCCAAACTGCCATATCTCGCGATCGGATTGACCATTCCGCGTAATTTCTGTTGCATCCGAAAGTAGAAACTCGCCCGATTACATCGGTATGCGTACTTTTCCCCTAGGCCGTCCTGGTATTCGTTTCGAGCATCAGAACTGCGAAAATTTTGAGTTTCTCGAGCGTTTCTAACCTCCTAACTGCCACATCTCGCGAACGGATTGACCAATCCGCAAAATTTCTGTTGCATCTGAAAGTAGAAACTCGCCGATTACAACGGTATGTGTAGTTTTCCCCTAGGCCGTTCCAGTTATTCGTTTCGAGCATCAGAAGTGCGAAAATTATGAGTTTCTCGAGCGTTTCTTACCTCCAAACTGCCATATCTCGCGAACGGATTGACCAATCCGGCAAAATTTCTGTTGCATTTGAAAGTAGAAACTCGCCCGATTACAACGTATGCGCACTTTTCCCCTAGGCCGTTCTAGTTATTCGTTTCGAGCATCAGAACTGCGAAAATTTTGAGTTTCTCAAGCGTTTCTTACATCCAAACGGCCATATCTCGCGAACGGATTGACCAATCCGCATAATTCTGTTGCATCTGAAAGTAGAAACTCGCCCGAATACAACGGTCTGCGTACTTCTCCCATAGGCCGTTCTAGTCATTCGTTTCGAGCATCAGAACTGCGAAAATTTTGAGTTTCTCGAGCGTTTCTTACCTCCAAACTGCACATCTCGCGAACGGATTGACCAATCCGCAAAATTTCTGTTGCATCTGAAAGTAGAAGCTCGCCGATTACAACGGTAGGTGTAGTTTTCCCCCTAGGCCGTTCTAGTTATTCGTTTCGAGCATCAGAACTGCGAAAATTTTGAGTTTCTCAAGCGTTTCTTACATCCAAACGGCCATATCTCGCGAACGGATTGACCAATCCGCATAATTTCTGTTGCATCTGAAAGTAGAAACTCGCCCCCGATTACAACGGTATGCGTACCTCTCCCCTAGGCCGTTCTAGTCATTCGTTTCGAGCATCAGAACTGCGAAAATTTTGAGTTTCTCATGCGTTTCTTACCTCCAAACTGCCATATCTCGCGAACGGATTGACCAATCCGCAAAGTTTCTGTTTGCATCTGAAGTAGAAACTCGCCCGATTACAACGGTATGTGTAGTTTTCCCCTAGGCCGTTCTAGTCATTCGTTTCGAGCATCAGAACTGCGAAAATTTTGAGTTTCTCATGCGTTTCTTACGTCCAAACTGCCATATCTCGCGAACGGATTGACCAATCCGCAAAGTTTCTGTTGCATCTGAAAGTAGAAACTCGCCCGATTACAACGGTATGTGTAGTTTTCCCCTAGGCCGTTCCAGTTATTCGTTTCGAGCATCAGAACTGCGAAAATTTTGAGTTTCTCAAGCGTTTCTTACCTCCAAACTGCCATATCTCGCGATCGGATTGACCAATCCGCGTAATTTCTGTTGCATCTGAAAGTAGAAACTCGCCCGATTACAACGGTATGTGTAGTTTTCCCCTAGGCCGTTCTAGTCATTCGTTTCGAGCATCAGAACTGCGAGAATTTTGAGTTTCTCATGCGTTTCTTACCTCCAAACTGCCATATCTCGCGAACGGATTGACCAATCCGCAAAGTTTCTGTTGCATCTGAAAGTAGAAACTCGCCCGATTACAACGGTATGTGTAGTTTTCCCCTAGGCCGTTCCAGTTATTCGTTTCGAGCATCAGAACTGCGAAAATTTTGAGTTTCTCAAGCGTTTCTTACCTCCAAACTGCCATATCTCGCGATCGGATTGACCAATCCGCGTAATTTCTGTTGCATCCGAAAGTAGAAACTCGCCCGATTACATCGGTATGCGTACTTTTCCCCTAGGCCGTTCTGGTTATTCGTTTTGAGCATCAGAACTGCGAAAATTTTGAGTTTCTCGAGCGTTTCTTACCTCCAAACTGCCACATCTCGCGAACGGATTGACCAATCCGCAAAATTTCTGTTGCATCTGAAAGTAGAAACTCGCCCGATTACAACGGTATGTGTAGTTTTCCCCTAGGCCGTTCCAGTTATTCGTTTCGAGCATCAGAAGTGCGAAAATTTTGAGTTTCTCGAGCGTTTCTTACCTCCAAACTGCCATATCTCGCGAACGGATTGACCAATCCGCAAAATTTCTGTTGCATTTGAAAGTAGAAACTCGCCCGATTACAACGGTATGCGCACTTTTCCCCTAGGCCGTTCTAGTTATTCGTTTCGAGCATCAGAACTGCGAAAATTTTGAGTTTCTCAAGCGTTTCTTACATCCAAACGGCCACATCTCGCGAACGGATTGACCAATCCGCAAAATTTCTGTTGCATCTGAAAGTAGAAACTCGCCCGATTACAACGGTAGGTGTAGTTTTCCCCTAGGCCGTTCTAGTCATTCGTTTCGAGCATCAGAACTGCGAAAATTTTGAGTTTCTCAAGCGTTTCTTACCTCCAAACTGCCATATCTCGCGATCGGATTGACCAATCCGCGTAATTTCTGTTGCATCCGAAAGTAGAAACTCGCCCGATTGCATCGGTATGCGTACTTTTCCCCTAGGCCGTTCTGGTTATTCGTTTCGAGCATCAGAACTGCGAAAATTTTGAGTTTCTCGAGCGTTTCTTACCTCCAAATTGCCACATCTCGCGAACGGATTGACCAATCCGTAAAATTTCTGTTGCATCTGAAAGTAGAAACTCGCCCGATTACAACGGTATGTGTAGTTTTCCCCTAGGCCGTTCCAGTTATTCGTTTCGAGCATCAGAATTGCGAAAATTTTGAGTTTCTCGAGCGTTTCTTACCTCCAAACTGCCATATCTCGCGAACGGATTGACCAATCCGCAAAATTTCTGTTGCATTTGAAAGTAGAAACTCGCCCGATTACAACGGTATGCGCACTTTTCCCCTAGGCCGTTCTAGTTATTCGTTTCGAGCATCAGAACTGCGAAAATTTTGAGTTTCTCTAGCGTTTCTTACATCCAAACGGCCATATCTCGCGAACGGATTGACCAATCCGCATAATTTCTGTTGCATCTGAAAGTAGAAACTCGCCCGATTACAACGGTATGCGTACTCCTCCCATAGGCCGTTCTAGTCATTCGTTTCGAGCATCAGAACTGCGAAAATTTTGAGTTTCTCGAGCGTTTCTTACCTCCAAACTGCCACATCTCGCGAACGGATTGACCAATCCGCAAAATTTCTGTTGCACCTGAAAGTAGAAACTCGCCCGATTGCAACGGTAGGTGTAGTTTTCCCCTAGGCCGTTCTAGTTATTCGTTTCGAGCATCAGAACTGCGAAAATTTTGAGTTTCTCAAGCGTTTCTTACATCCAAACGGCCATATCTCGCGAACGGATTGACCAATCCGCATAATTTATGTTGCATCTGAAAGTAGAGACTCGCCCGATTACAACGGTATGCGTACTTCTCCCATAGGCCGTTCTAGTCACTCGTTTCGAGCATCAGAACTTCGAAAATTTTGAGTTTCTCAAGCGTTTCTTATCTCCAAACTGCCATATCTCGCGAACGGATTGATCAATCCCCAAAATTTCTGTTGCATCTGAAAGTAGAAACTCGCCCGATTACAACGGTATGCGCACTTTTCCCCTAGGCCGTTCTAGTTATTCGTTTCGAGCATCAGAACTGCGAAAATTTTGAGTTTCTCAAGCGTTTCTTACATCCAAACGGCCATATCTCGCGAACGGATTGACCAATCCGCATAATTTCTGTTGCATCTGAAAGTAGAAACTAGCCCGAATACAACGGTATGCGTACTTCTCCCATAGGCCGTTCTAGTCATTCGTTTCGAGCATCAGAACTGCGAAAATTTTGAGTTTCTCGAGCGTTTCTTACCTCCAAACTGCCACATCTCGCGAACGGATTGACCAATCCGCAAAATTTCTGTTGCATCTGAAAGTAGAAACTCGCCCGATTACAACGGTAGGTGTAGTTTTCCCCTAGGCCGTTCTAGTTATTCGTTTCGAGCATCAGAACTGCGAATATTTTGAGTTTCTCAAGCGTTTCTTACATCCAAACGGTCATATCTCGCGAACGGATTGACCAATCCGCATAATTTCTGTTGCATCTGAAAGTAGAAACTCGCCCGATTACAACGGTATGCGTACCTCTCCCCTAGGCCGTTCTAGTCATTCGTTTCGAGCATCAGAACTGCGAAAATTTTGAGTTTCTCATGCGTTTCTTACCTCCAAACTGCCATATCTCGCGAACGGATTGACCAATCCGCAAAGTTTCTGTTGCATCTGAAAGTAGAAACTCGCCCGATTACAACGGTATGTGTAGTTTTCCCCTAGGCCGTTCTAGTCATTCGTTTCGAGCATCAGAACTGCGAAAATTTTGAGTTTCTCATGCGTTTCTTACCTCCAAACTGCCATATCTCGCGAACGGATTGACCAATCCGCAAAGTTTCTGTTGCATCTGAAAGTAGAAACTCGCCCGATTACAACGGTATGTGTAGTTTTCCCCTAGGCCGTTCCAGTTATTCGTTTCGAGCATCAGAACTGCGAAAATTTTGAGTTTCTCAAGCGTTTCTTACCTCCAAACTGCCATATCTCGCGATCGGATTGACCAATCCGCGTAATTTCTGTTGCATCCGAAAGTAGAAACTCGCCCGATTACATCGGTATGCGTACTTTTCCCCTAGGCCGTTCTGGTTATTCGTTTCGAGCATCAGAACTGCGAAAATTTTGAGTTTCTCGAGCGTTTCTTACCTCCAAACTGCCACATCTCGCGAACGGATTGACCAATCCGCAAAATTTCTGTTGCATCTGAAAGTAGAAACTCGCCCGATTACAACGGTATGTGTAGTTTTCCCCTAGGCCGTTCCAGTTATTCGTTTCGAGCATCAGAAGTGCGAAAATTTTGAGTTTCTCGAGCGTTTCTTACCTCCAAACTGCCATATCTCGCGAACCGATTGACCAATCCGCAAAATTTCTGTTGCATTTGAAAGTAGAAACTCGCCCGATTACAACGGTATGCGCACTTTTCCCCTAGGCCGTTCTAGTTATTCGTTTCGAGCATCAGAACTGCGAAAATTTTGAGTTTCTCAAGCGTTTCTTACATCCAAACGGCCATATCTCGCGAACGGATTGACCAATCCGCATAATTTCTGTTGCATCTGAAAGTAGAAACTCGCCCGAATACAACGGTATGCGTACTTCTCCCATAGGCCGCTCTAGTCATTCGTTTCGAGCATCAGAACTGCGAAAATTTTGAGTTTCTCGAGCGTTTCTTACCTCCAAACTGCCACATCTCGCGAACGGATTGACCAATCCGCAAAATTTCTGTTGCATCTGAAAGTAGAAACTCGCCCGATTACAACGGTAGGTGTAGTTTTCCCCTAGGCCGTTCTAGTTATTCGTTTCGAGCATCAGAACTGCGAAAATTTTGAGTTTCTCAAACGTTTCTTACATCCAAACGGCCATATCTCGCGAACGGATTGACCAATCCGCATAATTTCTGTTGCATCTGAAAGTAGAAACTCGCCCGATTACAACGGTATGCGTACCTCTCCCCTAGGCCGTTCTAGTCATTCGTTTCGAGCATCAGAACTGCGAAAATTTTGAGTTTCTCATGCGTTTCTTACCTCCAAACTGCCATATCTCGCGAACGGATTGACCAATCCGCAAAGTTTCTGTTGCATCTGAAAGTAGAAACTCGCCCGATTACAACGGTATGTGTAGTTTTCCCCTAGGCCGTTCTAGTCATTCGTTTCGAGCGTCAGAACTGCGAAAATTTTGAGTTTCTCATGCGTTTCTTACCTCCAAACTGCCATATCTCGCGAACGGATTGACCAATCCGCAAAGTTTCTGTTGCATCTGAAAGTAGAAACTCGCCCGATTACAACGGTATGTGTAGTTTTCCCCTAGGCCGTTCCAGTTATTCGTTTCGAGCATCAGAACTGCGAAAATTTTGAGTTTCTCAAGCGTTTCTTACCTCCAAACTGCCATATCTCGCGATCGGATTGACCAATCCGCGTAATTTCTGTTGCATCCGAAAGTAGAAACTCGCCCGATTACATCGGTATGCGTACTTTTCCCCTAGGCCGTTCTGGTTATTCGTTTCGAGCATCAGAACTGCGAAAATTTTGAGTTTCTCGAGCGTTTCTTACCTCCAAACTGCCACATCTCGCGAACGGATTGACCAATCCGCAAAATTTCTGTTGCATCTGAAAGTAGAAACTCGCCCGATTACAACGGTATGTGTAGTTTTCCCCTAGGCCGTTCCAGTTATTCGTTTCGAGCATCAGAAGTGCGAAAATTTTGAGTTTCTCGAGCGTTTCTTACCTCCAAACTGCCATATCTCGCGAACCGATTGACCAATCCGCAAAATTTCTGTTGCATTTGAAAGTAGAAACTCGCCCGATTACAACGGTATGCGCACTTTTCCCCTAGGCCGTTCTAGTTATTCGTTTCGAGCATCAGAACTGCGAAAATTTTGAGTTTCTCAAGCGTTTCTTACATCCAAACGGCCATATCTCGCGAACGGATTGACCAATCCGCATAATTTCTGTTGCATCTGAAAGTAGAAACTCGCCCGAATACAACGGTATGCGTACTTCTCCCATAGGCCGCTCTAGTCATTCGTTTCGAGCATCAGAACTGCGAAAATTTTGAGTTTCTCGAGCGTTTCTTACCTCCAAACTGCCACATCTCGCGAACGGATTGACCAATCCGCAAAATTTCTGTTGCATCTGAAAGTAGAAACTCGCCCGATTACAACGGTAGGTGTAGTTTTCCCCTAGGCCGTTCTAGTTATTCGTTTCGAGCATCAGAACTGCGAAAATTTTGAGTTTCTCAAACGTTTCTTACATCCAAACGGCCATATCTCGCGAACGGATTGACCAATCCGCATAATTTCTGTTGCATCTGAAAGTAGAAACTCGCCCGATTACAACGGTATGCGTACCTCTCCCCTAGGCCGTTCTAGTCATTCGTTTCGAGCATCAGAACTGCGAAAATTTTGAGTTTCTCATGCGTTTCTTACCTCCAAACTGCCATATCTCGCGAACGGATTGACCAATCCGCAAAGTTTCTGTTGCATCTGAAAGTAGAAACTCGCCCGATTACAACGGTATGTGTAGTTTTCCCCTAGGCCGTTCTAGTCATTCGTTTCGAGCGTCAGAACTGCGAAAATTTTGAGTTTCTCATGCGTTTCTTACCTCCAAACTGCCATATCTCGCGAACGGATTGACCAATCCGCAAAGTTTCTGTTGCATCTGAAAGTAGAAACTCGCCCGATTACAACGGTATGCGTACTTTTCCCCTAGGCCGTTCTGGTTATTCGTTTCGAGCATCAGAACTGCGAAAATTTTGAGTTTCTCGAGCGTTTCTTACCTCCAAACTGCCACATCTCGCGAACGGATTGACCAATCCGCAAAATTTCTGTTGCATCTGAAAGTAGAAACTCGCCCGATTACAACGGTATGTGTAGTTTTCCCCTAGGCCGTTCCAGTTATTCGTTTCGAGCATCAGAAGTGCGAAAATTTTGAGTTTCCCGAGCGTTTCTTACCTCCAAACTGCCATATCTCGCGAACGGATTGACCAATCCGCGTAATTTCTGTTGCATCCGAAAGTAGAAACTCGCCCGATTAGATCGGTATGCGTACTTTCCCCCTAGGCCGTTCTGGTTATTCGTTTCGAGCATCAGAACTTTGAAAATTTTGAGTTTCTCGAGCGTTTCTTACCTCCAAACTGCCACATCTCGCGAACGGATTGACCAATCCGCAAAATTTCTGTTGCATCTGAAAGTAGAAACTCGCCCGATTACAACGGTATGTGTAGTTTTCCCCTCGGCCGTTCCAGTTATTCGTTTCGAGCATCAGAAATGCGAAAATTTTGAGTTTCTCGAGCGTTTCTTACCTCCAAACTGCCATATCTCGCGAACGGATCGACCAATCCGCAAAATTTCTGTTGCATTTGAAAGTAGAAACTCTCCCGATTACAACGGTATGCGAACTTTTCCCCTGGGTCGTCCTAGTCATTCTTTTCGAGCATCAGAACTTTGAAAATTTTGAGTTTCTCAAGCGTTTCTTATCTCCAAACTGCCATATCTCGCGAACGGATTGATCAATCCTCAAAATTTCTGTTGCATCTGAAAGTAGAAACTCGCCCGATTAAAACGGTATGCGTACTTCGCCCCTACGCCGTTCTAGTCATTCGTTTCGAGCATCAGAACTGCGAAAATTTTGAGTTTCTCAAGCGTTTCTTACCTCCAAACTGCCATAGCTCGCGAACGGATTGAACAATCCGCAAAATTTTTGTTGCATCTGTAAGTAGAAACTCGCCCGATTACAACGGTAGGTGTAGTTTTCCCCTAGGCCCTTCTAGTCATTCGTTTCGAGCATCAGAACTGCGAAAATTTTGAGTTTCTCAAGCGTTTCTTATCTCCAAACTGCCATATCTCGCGAACGGATTGGCCAATTCGCGTAATTTCTGTTGCATCCGAAAGTTTGAAACTCGCCCGATTACAACGGTATGCGTACTTCTCCCCTAGGCCGTTCTAGTCATTCGTTTCGAGCATCAGAACTGCGAAAGTTTTGAGTTTCTCATGCGTTTCTTACTTCCAAACTGCCATATCTCGCGAACGGATTGACCAATCCGCAAAATTTCTGTTGCATCTGTAAGTAGAAACTCGCCCGATTACAACGGTAGGTGTAGTTTTCCCCTAGGCCGTTCTAGTCATTCGTTTCGAGCATCAGAACTGCGAAAATTTTGAGTTTCTCATGCGTTTCTTACCTCCAAACTGCCATATCTCGCGAACGGATTGACCAATCCGCAAAGTTTCTGTTGCATCTGAAAGTAGAAACTCGCCCGATTACAACGGTATGTGTAGTTTTCCCCTAGGCCCTTCTAGTCATTCGTTTCGAGCATCAGAACTGCGAAAATTTTGAGTTTCTCAAGCGTTTCTTACCTCCAAACTGCCATAGCTCGCGAACGGATTGAACAATCCGCAAAATTTTTGTTGCATCTGTAAGTAGAAACTCGCCCGATTACAACGGTAGGTGTAGTTTTCCCCTAGGCCGTTCTAGTCATTCGTTTCGAGCATCAGAACTGCGAAAATTTTGAGTTTCTCATGCGTTTCTTACCTCCAAACTGCCATATCTCGCGAACGGATTGACCAATCCGCAAAGTTTCTGTTGCATCTGAAAGTAGAAACTCGCCCGATTACAACGGTATGTGTAGTTTTCCCCTAGGCCGTTCTAGTCATTCGTTTCGAGCGTCAGAACTGCGAAAATTTTGAGTTTCTCATGCGTTTCTTACCTCCAAACTGCCATATCTCGCGAACGGATTGACCAATCCGCAAAGTTTCTGTTGCATCTGAAAGTAGAAACTCGCCCGATTACAACGGTATGTGTAGTTTTCCCCTAGGCCGTTCCAGTTATTCGTTTCGAGCATCAGAACTGCGAAAATTTTGAGTTTCTCAAGCGTTTCTTACCTCCAAACTGCCATATCTCGCGATCGGATTGACCAATCCGCGTAATTTCTGTTGCATCCGAAAGTAGAAACTCGCCCGATTACATCGGTATGCGTACTTTTCCCCTAGGCCGTTCTGGTTATTCGTTTCGAGCATCAGAACTGCGAAAATTTTGAGTTTCTCGAGCGTTTCTTACCTCCAAACTGCCACATCTCGCGAACGGATTGACCAATCCGCAAAATTTCTGTTGCATCTGAAAGTAGAAACTCGCCCGATTACAACGGTATGTGTAGTTTTCCCCTAGGCCGTTCCAGTTATTCGTTTCGAGCATCAGAAGTGCGAAAATTTTGAGTTTCTCGAGCGTTTCTTACCTCCAAACTGCCATATCTCGCGAACCGATTGACCAATCCGCAAAATTTCTGTTGCATTTGAAAGTAGAAACTCGCCCGATTACAACGGTATGCGCACTTTTCCCCTAGGCCGTTCTAGTTATTCGTTTCGAGCATCAGAACTGCGAAAATTTTGAGTTTCTCAAGCGTTTCTTACATCCAAACGGCCATATCTCGCGAACGGATTGACCAATCCGCATAATTTCTGTTGCATCTGAAAGTAGAAACTCGCCCGAATACAACGGTATGCGTACTTCTCCCATAGGCCGCTCTAGTCATTCGTTTCGAGCATCAGAACTGCGAAAATTTTGAGTTTCTCGAGCGTTTCTTACCTCCAAACTGCCACATCTCGCGAACGGATTGACCAATCCGCAAAATTTCTGTTGCATCTGAAAGTAGAAACTCGCCCGATTACAACGGTAGGTGTAGTTTTCCCCTAGGCCGTTCTAGTTATTCGTTTCGAGCATCAGAACTGCGAAAATTTTGAGTTTCTCAAACGTTTCTTACATCCAAACGGCCATATCTCGCGAACGGATTGACCAATCCGCATAATTTCTGTTGCATCTGAAAGTAGAAACTCGCCCGATTACAACGGTATGCGTACCTCTCCCCTAGACCGTTCTAGTCATTCGTTTCGAGCATCAGAACTGCGAAAATTTTGAGTTTCTCATGCGTTTCTTACCTCCAAACTGCCATATCTCGCGAACGGATTGACCAATCCGCAAAGTTTCTGTTGCATCTGAAAGTAGAAACTCGCCCGATTACAACGGTATGTGTAGTTTTCCCCTAGGCCGTTCTAGTCATTCGTTTCGAGCGTCAGAACTGCGAAAATTTTGAGTTTCTCATGCGTTTCTTACCTCCAAACTGCCATATCTCGCGAACGGATTGACCAATCCGCAAAGTTTCTGTTGCATCTGAAAGTAGAAACTCGCCCGATTACAACGGTATGTGTAGTTTTCCCCTAGGCCGTTCCAGTTATTCGTTTCGAGCATCAGAACTGCGAAAATTTTGAGTTTCTCAAGCGTTTCTTACCTCCAAACTGCCATATCTCGCGATCGGATTGACCAATCCGCGTAATTTCTGTTGCATCCGAAAGTAGAAACTCGCCCGATTACATCGGTATGCGTACCTCTCCCCTAGGCCGTTCTAGTCATTCGTTTCGAGCATCAGAACTGCGAAAATTTTGAGTTTCTCATGCGTTTCTTACCTCCAAACTGCCATATCTCGCGAACGGATTGACCAATCCGCAAAGTTTCTGTTGCATCTGAAAGTAGAAACTCGCCCGATTACAACGGTATGTGTAGTTTTCCCCTAGGCCGTTCCAGTTATTCGTTTCGAGCATCAGAACTGCGAAAATTTTGAGTTTCTCAAGCGTTTCTTACCTCCAAACTGCCATATCTCGCGATCGGATTGACCAATCCGCGTAATTTCTGTTGCATCCGAAAGTAGAAACTCGCCCGATTACATCGGTATGCGTACTTTTCCCCTAGGCCGTTCTGGTTATTCGTTTCGAGCATCAGAACTGCGAAAATTTTGAGTTTCTCGAGCGTTTCTTACCTCCAAACTGCCACATCTCGCGAACGGATTGACCAATCCGCAAAATTTCTGTTGCATCTGAAAGTAGAAACTCGCCCGATTACAACGGTATGTGTAGTTTTCCCCTAGGCCGTTCCAGTTATTCGTTTCGAGCATCAGAAGTGCGAAAATTTTGAGTTTCCCGAGCGTTTCTTACCTCCAAACTGCCATATCTCGCGAACGGATTGACCAATCCGCGTAATTTCTGTTGCATCCGAAAGTAGAAACTCGCCCGATTAGATCGGTATGCGTACTTTCCCCCTAGGCCGTTCTGGTTATTCGTTTCGAGCATCAGAACTTTGAAAATTTTGAGTTTCTCGAGCGTTTCTTACCTCCAAACTGCCACATCTCGCGAACGGATTGACCAATCCGCAAAATTTCTGTTGCATCTGAAAGTAGAAACTCGCCCGATTACAACGGTATGTGTAGTTTTCCCCTCGGCCGTTCCAGTTATTCGTTTCGAGCATCAGAAATGCGAAAATTTTGAGTTTCTCGAGCGTTTCTTACCTCCAAACTGCCATATCTCGCGAACGGATCGACCAATCCGCAAAATTTCTGTTGCATTTGAAAGTAGAAACTCTCCCGATTACAACGGTATGCGAACTTTTCCCCTGGGTCGTCCTAGTCATTCTTTTCGAGCATCAGAACTTTGAAAATTTTGAGTTTCTCAAGCGTTTCTTATCTCCAAACTGCCATATCTCGCGAACGGATTGATCAATCCTCAAAATTTCTGTTGCATCTGAAAGTAGAAACTCGCCCGATTAAAACGGTATGCGTACTTCGCCCCTACGCCGTTCTAGTCATTCGTTTCGAGCATCAGAACTGCGAAAATTTTGAGTTTCTCAAGCGTTTCTTACCTCCAAACTGCCATAGCTCGCGAACGGATTGAACAATCCGCAAAATTTTTGTTGCATCTGTAAGTAGAAACTCGCCCGATTACAACGGTAGGTGTAGTTTTCCCCTAGGCCCTTCTAGTCATTCGTTTCGAGCATCAGAACTGCGAAAATTTTGAGTTTCTCAAGCGTTTCTTATCTCCAAACTGCCATATCTCGCGAACGGATTGGCCAATTCGCGTAATTTCTGTTGCATCCGAAAGTAGAAACTCGCCCGATTACAACGGTATGCGTACTTCTCCCCTAGGCCGTTCTAGTCATTCGTTTCGAGCATCAGAACTGCGAAAGTTTTGAGTTTCTCATGCGTTTCTTACTTCCAAACTGCCATATCTCGCGAACGGATTGACCAATCCGCAAAATTTCTGTTGCATCTGAAAGTAGAAACTCGCCCGATTACAACGGTACGTGTAGTTTTCCCCTGGGCCGTTCCAGTTATTCGTTTCGAGCATCTGAAATGCGAAAATTTTGAGTTCCTCAAGCGTTTCTTACCTCCAAACTGCCATATCTCGCGAACGGATTGGCCAATTCGCGTAATTTCTGTTGCATCCGAAAGTAGAAACTCGCCCGATTACAACGGTATGCGTACTTCTCCCCTAGGCCGTTCTAGTCATTCGTTTCGAGCATCAGAACTGCGAAAGTTTTGAGTTTCTCATGCGTTTCTTACTTCCAAACTGCCATATCTCGCGAACGGATTGACCAATCCGCAAAATTTCTGTTGCATCTGAAAGTAGAAACTCGCCCGATTACAACGGTATGTGTAGTTTTCCCCTAGGCCGTTCCAGTTATTTATTTCGAGCATCAGAACTGCGAAAATTTTGAGTTTCTCAAGCGTTTCTTACCTCCAAACTGCCATAGCTCGCGAACGGATTGAACAATCCGCAAAATTTCTGTTGCATCTGAAAGTAGAAACTCGCCCGATTACAACGGTAGGTGTAGTTTTCCCCTAGGCCCTTCTAGTCATTCGTTTCGAGCATCAGAACTGCGAAAATTTTGAGTTTCTCAAGCGTTTCTTATCTCCAAACTGCCATATCTCGCGAACGGATTGATCAGTCCGCAAAATTTCAGTTGCATCCGAAAGTAGAAACTCGCCCGATTACATCGGTATGCGTACTTTTCCCCTAGGCCGTTCTAGTCATTCGTTTCGAGCATCAGAACTGCGAAAATTTTGAGTTTCTCGAGCGTTTCTTACCTCCAAACTGCCACATCTCGCGAACGGATTGACCAATCCGCAAAATTTCTGTTGCATCTGAAAGTAGTAACTCGCCCGATTACAACGGTACGTGTAGTTTTCCCCTGGGCCGTTCCAGTTATTCGTTTCGAGCATCAGAAGTGCGAAAATTTTGAGTTCCTCAAGCGTTTCTTACCTCCAAACTGCCATATCTCGCGAACGGATTGGCCAATTCGCGTAATTTCTGTTGCATCCGAAAGTAGAAACTCGCCCGATTACAACGGTATGCGTACTTCTCCCCTAGGCCGTTCTAGTCATTCGTTTCGAGCATCAGAACTGCGAAAGTTTTGAGTTTCTCATGCGTCTCTTACTTCCAAACAGCCATATCTCGCGAACGGATTGACCAATCCGCAAAATTTCTGTTGCATCTGAAAGTAGAAACTCGCCCGATTACAACGGTACGTGTAGTTTTCCCCTGGGCCGTTCCAGTTATTCGTTTCGAGCATCAGAAATGCGAAAATTTTGAGTTCCTCAAGCGTTACTTACCTCCAAACTGCCATATCTCGCGAACGGATTGGCCAATTCGCGTAATTTCTGTTGCATCCGAAAGTAGAAACTCGCCCGATTACAACGGTATGCGTACTTCTCCCCTAGGCCGTTCTAGTCATTCGTTTCGAGCATCAGAACTGCGAAAGTTTTGAGTTTCTGATGCGTTTCTTACTTCCAAACTGCCATATCTCGCGAACGGATTGACCAATCCGCAAAATTTCTGTTGCATCTGAAAGTAGAAACTCGCCCGATTACAACGGTATGTGTAGTTTTCCCCTAGGCCGTTCCAGTTATTTATTTCGAGCATCAGAACTGCGAAAATTTTGAGTTTCCCAAGCGTTTCTTACATCCAAACTGCCACATCTCGCGAACGGATTGACCAATCCGCAAAATTTCTGTTGCATCTGAAAGTAGAAACTCGCCCGATTACAACGGTATGTGTAGTTTTCCCCTGGGCCGTTCCAGTTATTCGTTTCGAGCATCAGAAATGCGAAAATTTTGAGTTTCTCGAGCGTTTGTTACCTCCAAACTGCCACATCTCGCGAACGGATTGACCAATCCGCAAAATTTCTGTTGCATCTGAAAGTAGAAACTCGCCCGATTACAACGGTAGGTGTAGTTTTCCCCTAGGCCGTTCTAGTTAGTCGTTTCGAGCATCAGAAATGCGAAAATTTTGAGTTCCTCAAGCGTTTCTTACCTCCAAACTGCCATATCTCGCGAACGGATTGACCAATTCGCGTAATTTCTGTTGCATCCGAAAGTAGAAACTCGCCCGATTACAACGGTATGCGTACTTCGCCCCTAGGCCGTTCTAGTCATTCGTTTCGAGCATCAGAACTGCGAAAATTTTGAGTTTCTCAAGCGTTTCTTACCTCCAAACTGCCATAGCTCGCGAACGGATTGAACAATCCGCAAAATTTCTGTTGCATCTGAAAGTAGAAACTCGCCCGATTACAACGGTATGCGCACTCTTCCCCTAGGCCGTTCTAGTCATTCGTTTCGAGCATCAGAACTGCGAAAATTTTGAGTTTCTCGAGCGTTTCTTACCTCCAAACTGCCACATCTCGCGATCGGATTGACCAATCCGCAAAATTTCTGTTGCATCTGAAAGTAGTAACTCGCCCGATTACAACGGTACGTGTAGTTTTCCCCTGGGCCGTTCCAGTTATTCGTTTCGAGCATCAGAAATGCGAAAATTTTGAGTTTCTCGAGCGTTTGTTACCTCCAAACTGCCACATCTCGCGAACGGATTGACCAATCCGCAAAATTTCTGTTGCATCTGAAAGTAGAAACTCGCCCGATTACAACGGTAGGTGTAGTTTTCCCCTAGGCCGTTCTAGTCATTCGTTTCGAGCATCAGAACTGCGAAAATTTTGAGTTTCTCAAGCGTTTCTTATCTCCAAACTGCCATATCTCGCGAACGGATTGATCAGTCCGCAAAATTTCTGTTGCATCTGAAAGTAGTAACTCGCCCGATTACAACGGTACGTGTAGTTTTCCCCTGGGCCGTTCCAGTTATTCGTTTCGAGCATCAGAAGTGCGAAAATTTTGAGTTCCTCAAGCGTTTCTTACCTCCAAACTGCCATATCTCGCGAACGGATTGGCCAATTCGCGTAATTTCTGTTGCATCCGAAAGTAGAAACTCGCCCGATTACAACGGTATGCGTACTTCTCCCCTAGGCCGTTCTAGTCATTCGTTTCGAGCATCAGAACTGCGAAAGTTTTGAGTTTCTCATGCGTTTCTTACTTCCAAACTGCCATATCTCGCGAACGGATTGACCAATCCGCAAAATTTCTGTTGCATCTGAAAGTAGAAACTCGCCCGATTACAACGGTACGTGTAGTTTTCCCCTGGGCCGTTCCAGTTATTCGTTTCGAGCATCAGAAATGCGAAAATTTTGAGTTCCTCAAGCGTTTCTTACCTCCAAACTGCCATATCTCGCGAACGGATTGGCCAATTCGCGTAATTTCTGTTGCATCCGAAAGTAGAAACTCGCCCGATTACAACGGTATGCGTACTTCTCCCCTAGGCCGTTCTAGTCATTCGTTTCGAGCATCAGAACTGCGAAAGTTTTGAGTTTCTCATGCGTTTCTTACTTCCAAACTGCCATATCTCGCGAACGGATTGACCAATCCGCAAAATTTCTGTTGCATCCGAAAGTAGAAACTCGCCCGATTACAACGGTATGCGTACTTCTCCCCTAGGCCGTTCTAGTCATTCGTTTCGAGCATCAGAACTGCGAAAGTTTTGAGTTTCTCATGCGTTTCTTACTTCCAAACTGCCATATCTCGCGAACGGATTGACCAATCCGCAAAATTTCTGTTGCATCTGAAAGTAGAAACTCGCCCGATTACAACGGTATGTGTAGTTTTCCCCTAGGCCGTTCCAGTTATTTATTTCGAGCATCAGAACTGCGAAAATTTTGAGTTTCTCAAGCGTTTCTTACCTCCAAACTGCCATAGCTCGCGAACGGATTGAACAATCCGCAAAATTTCTGTTGCATCTGAAAGTAGAAACTCGCCCGATTACAACGGTAGGTGTAGTTTTCCCCTAGGCCCTTCTAGTCATTCGTTTCGAGCATCAGAACTGCGAAAATTTTGAGTTTCTCAAGCGTTTCTTATCTCCAAACTGCCATATCTCGCGAACGGATTGATCAGTCCGCAAAATTTCAGTTGCATCCGAAAGTAGAAACTCGCCCGATTACATCGGTATGCGTACTTTTCCCCTAGGCCGTTCTAGTCATTCGTTTCGAGCATCAGAACTGCGAAAATTTTGAGTTTCTCGAGCGTTTCTTACCTCCAAACTGCCACATCTCGCGAACGGATTGACCAATCCGCAAAATTTCTGTTGCATCTGAAAGTAGTAACTCGCCCGATTACAACGGTACGTGTAGTTTTCCCCTGGGCCGTTCCAGTTATTCGTTTCGAGCATCAGAAGTGCGAAAATTTTGAGTTCCTCAAGCGTTTCTTACCTCCAAACTGCCATATCTCGCGAACGGATTGGCCAATTCGCGTAATTTCTGTTGCATCCGAAAGTAGAAACTCGCCCGATTACAACGGTATGCGTACTTCTCCCCTAGGCCGTTCTAGTCATTCGTTTCGAGCATCAGAACTGCGAAAATTTTGAGTTTCCCAAGCGTTTCTTACCTCCAAACTGCCATAGCTCGCGAACGGATTGAACAATCCGCAAAATTTCTGTTGCATCTGAAAGTAGAAACTCGCCCGATTACAACGGTATGTGTGGTTTTCCCCTAGGCCGTTCCAGTTATTTATTTCGAGCATCAGAACTGCGAAAATTTTGAGTTTCCCAAGCGTTTCTTACATCCAAACTGCCACATCTCGCGAACGGATTGACCAATCCGCAAAATTTCTGTTGCATCTGAAAGTAGAAACTCGCCCGATTACAACGGTAGGTGTAGTTTTCCCCTAGGCCGTTCTAGTTAGTCGTTTCGAGCATCAGAAATGCGAAAATTTTGAGTTCCTCAAGCGTTTCTTACCTCCAAACTGCCATATCTCGCGAACGGATTGACCAATTCGCGTAATTTCTGTTGCATCCGAAAGTAGAAACTCGCCCGATTACAACGGTATGCGTACTTCGCCCCTAGGCCGTTCTAGTCATTCGTTTCGAGCATCAGAACTGCGAAAATTTTGAGTTTCTCAAGCGTTTCTTACCTCCAAACTGCCATAGCTCGCGAACGGATTGACCAATCCGCAAAATTTCTGTTGCATCTGAAAGTAGAAACTCGCCCGATTACAACGGTATGTGTAGTTTTCCCCTGGGCCGTTCCAGTTATTCGTTTCGAGCATCACAAATGCGAAAATTTTGAGTTTCTCGAGCGTTTGTTACCTCCAAACTGCCACATCTCGCGATCGGATTGACCAATCCGCAAAATTTCTGTTGCATCTGAAAGTAGTAACTCGCCCGATTACAACGGTACGTGTAGTTTTCCCCTGGGCCGTTCCAGTTATTCGTTTCGAGCATCAGAAGTGCGAAAATTTTGAGTTCCTCAAGCGTTTCTTACTTCCAAACTGCCATATCTCGCGAACGGATTGACCAATCCGCAAAATTTCTGTTGCATCTGAAAGTAGAAACTCGCCCGATTACAACGGTATGTGTGGTTTTCCCCTAGGCCGTTCCAGTTATTTATTTCGAGCATCAGAACTGCGAAAATTTTGAGTTTCCCAAGCGTTTCTTACATCCAAACTGCCACATCTCGCGAAAGGATTGACCAATCCGCAAAATTTCTGTTGCATCTGAAAGTAGAAACTCGCCCGATTACAACGGTATGTGTAGTTTTCCCCTGGGCCGTTCCAGTTATTCGTTTCGAGCATCAGAAATGCGAAAATTTTGAGTTTCTCGAGCGTTTGTTACCTCCAAACTGCCACATCTCGCGAACGGATTGACCAATCCGCAAAATTTCTGTTGCATCTGAAAGTAGAAACTCGCCCGATTACAACGGTAGGTGTAGTTTTCCCCTAGGCCGTTCTAGTTAGTCGTTTCGAGCATCAGAAATGCGAAAATTTTGAGTTCCTCAAGCGTTTCTTACCTCCAAACTGCCATATCTCGCGAACGGATTGACCAATTCGCGTAATTTCTGTTGCATCCGAAAGTAGAAACTCGCCCGATTACAACGGTATGCGTACTTCGCCCCTAGGCCGTTCTAGTCATTCGTTTCGAGCATCAGAACTGCGAAAATTTTGAGTTTCTCAAGCGTTTCTTACCTCCAAACTGCCATAGCTCGCGAACGGATTGAACAATCCGCAAAATTTCTGTTGCATCCGAAAGTAGAAACTCGCCCGATTACAACGGTATGCGTACTTCTCCCCTAGGCCGTTCTAGTCATTCGTTTCGAGCATCAGAACTGCGAAAGTTTTGAGTTTCTCATGCGTTTCTTACTTCCAAACTGCCATATCTCGCGAACGGATTGATCAATCCGCAAAATTTCTGTTGCATCTGAAAGTAGAAACTCGCCCGATTACAACGGTATGTGTAGTTTTCCCCTAGGCCGTTCCAGTTATTTATTTCGAGCATCAGAACTGCGAAAATTTTGAGTTTCCCAAGCGTTTCTTACATCCAAACTGCCACATCTCGCGAACGGATTGACCAATCCGCAAAATTTCTGTTGCATCTGAAAGTAGAAACTCGCCCGATTACAACGGTATGTGTAGTTTTCCCCTGGGCCGTTCCAGTTATTCGTTTCGAGCATCAGAAATGCGAAAATTTTGAGTTTCTCGAGCGTTTCTTACCTCCAAACTGCCATATCTCGCGAACGGATTGACCAATCCGCAAAATTTCTGTTGCATCTGAAAGTAGAAACTCGCCCGATTACAACGGTATGCGTACTTCTCCCCTAGGCCGTTCTAGTTATTCGTTTGGAGCATCAGAACTGCGAAAATTTTGAGTTTCCCAAGGGTTTCTTACATCCAAACTGCCACATCTCGCGAACGGATTGACCAATCCGCGTAATTTCTGTTGCATCCGAAAGTAGAAACTCGCCCGATTACAACGGTATGCGTACTTCTCCCATAGGCCGTTCTAGTCATTCGTTTCGAGCATCAGAACTGCGAAAATTTTGAGTTCCTCAAGCGTTTCTTACCTCCAAACTGCCATATCTCGCGAACGGATTGACCAATCCGCAAAATTTCTGTTGCATCTGAAAGTAGAAACTCGCCCGATTACAACGGTATGCGTACTTTTCCCCTAGGCCGTTCTAGTTACTCGTTTCGAGCATCAGAACTGCGAAAATTTTGAGTTTCTCAAGCGTTTCTTATCTCCAAACCGCCATATCTCGCGAACGGATTGATCAATCCGCAAAATTTCTGTTGCATCTGAAAGTAGTAACTCGCCCGATTACAACGGTACGTGTAGTTTTCCCCTGGGCCGTTCCAGTTATTCGTTTCGAGCATCAGAAATGCGAAAATTTTGAGTTTCTCAAGCGTATCTTACCTCCAAACTGCCATATCTCGCGAACGGATTGAACAATCCGCAAAATTTCTGTTGCATCTGAAAGTAGAAAGTCGCCCGATTTCAACGGTAGGTGTAGTTTTCCCCTAGGCCGTTCTAGTTATTCGTTTCGAGCATCAGAACTGCGAAAATTTTGAGTTTCACAAGCGTTTCTTATCTCCAAACTGCCATATCTCGCGAACGGATTGATCAATCCGCAAAATTTCTGTTGCATCTGAAAGTAGAAACTCGCCCGATTACAACGGTGTGCGTACTTCTCCCCTAGGCCGTTCTAGTCATCCGTTTCGAGCATCAGAACTGCGAAAATTTTGAGTTTCTCAAGCGTTTCTTACTTCCAAACTGCCATATCTCGCGAACGGATCGACCAATCCGCAAAATTTCTGTTGCTTCTGGAAGTAGAAACTCGCCCGACTACAACGGTATGCGCACTTTTCCCCTAGGCCGTTCTGGTTATTCGTTTCGAGCATCAGAACTTTGAAAATTTTGAGTTTCTCGAGCGTTTCTTACCTCCAAACTGCCACATCTCGCGAACGGATTGACCAATCCGCAAAATTTCTGTTGCATCTGAAAGTAGAAACTCGCCCGATTACAACGGTATGTGTAGTTTTCCCCTAGGCCGTTCCAGTTATTCGTTTCGAGCATCAGAACTGCGAAAATTTTGAGTTTCTCAAGCGTTTCTAACCTCCAAACTGCCATATCTCGTGAACGGGTTGACCAATCCGCTTAATTTCTGTTGCATCCGAAAGTAGAAACTCGCCCGATTACATCGGTATGCGTACTTTTCCCCTAGGCCGTTCCAGTTATTCGTTTCGAGCATCAGAACTGCGAAAATTTTGAGTTTCTCAAGCGTTTCTAACCTCCAAACTGCCATATCTCGTGAACGGGTTGACCAATCCGCAAAATTTCTGTTGCATTTGAAAGTAGAAACTCACCCGATTACAACGGTATGCGCACTTTTCCCCTAGGCCGTTCTAGTCATTCGTTTCGAGCATCAGAACTGCGAAAATTTTGAGTTTCTCAAGCGTTTCTTATATCCAAACTGCCATATCTCGCGAACGGATTGATCAATCGGCAAAATTTCTGTTGCATCCGAAAGTAGAAACTCGCCCGATTACAACGGTATGTGTAGTTTTCCCCTAGGCCGTTCCAGTTATTCGTTTCGAGCATCAGAACTGCGAAAATTTTGAGTTTCTCAAGCGTTTCTAACCTCCAAACTGCCATATCTCGTGAACGGGTTGACCAATCCGCTTAATTTCTGTTGCATCCGAAAGTAGAATCTCGCCCGATTACATCGGTATGCGTACTTTTCCCCTAGGCCGTTCCAGTTATTCGTTTCGAGCATCAGAACTGCGAAAATTTTGAGTTTCTCAAGCGTTTCTAACCTCCAAACTGCCATATCTCGTGAACGGGTTGACCAATCCGCAAAATTTCTGTTGCATTTGAAAGTAGAAACTCACCCGATTACAACGGTATGCGCACTTTTCCCCTAGGCCGTTCTAGTCATTCGTTTCGAGCATCAGAACTGCGAAAATTTTGAGTTTCTCAAGCGTTTCTTATATCCAAACTGCCATATCTCGCGAACGGATTGATCAATCGGCAAAATTTCTGTTGCATCCGAAAGTAGAAACTCGCCCGATTACAACGGTATGTGTAGTTTTCCCCTAGGCCGTTCTAGTTATTCGTTTCGAGCATCAGAACTGCGAAAATTTTGAGTTTCTCAAGCGTTTCTTACTTCCAAACTGCCATATCTCGCGAATGGGTTGACCAATCCGCAAAATTTCTGTTGCATTTGAAAGTAGAAACTCGCCCGATTACAACGGTATGTGTAGTTTTCCCCTAGGCCGTTCCAGTTATTCGTTTCGAGCATCAGAACTGCGATAATTTTGAGTTTCTCAAGCGTTTCTTACTTCCAAACTGCCATATCTCGCGAATGGGTTGACCAATCCGCAAAATTTCTGTTGCATTTGAAAGTAGAAACTCGCCCGATTACAACGGTGTGCGCACTTTTCCCCTAGGCCGTACTAGTCATTCGTTTCGAGCATCAGAACTGCGAAAATTTTGAGTTTCTCAAGCGTTTCTTACTTCCAAACTGCCATATCTCGCGAATGGGTTGACCAATCCGCAAAATTTCTGTTGCATTTGAAAGTAGAAACTCACCCGATTACAACGGTATGCGCACTTTTCCCCTAGGCCGTTCTAGTCATTCGTTTCGAGCATCAGAACTGCGAAAATTTTGAGTTTCTCAAGCGTTTCTTATATCCAAACTGCCATATCTCGCGAACGGATTGATCAATCCGCAAAATTTCTGTTGCATCCGAAAGTAGAAACTCGCCCGATTACAACGGTATGTGTAGTTTTCCCCTAGGCCGTTCTAGTTATTCGTTTCGAGCATCAGAACTGCGAAAATTTTGAGTTTCTCAAGCGTTTCTTACTTCCAAACTGCCATATCTCGCGAATGGGTTGACCAATCCGCAAAATTTCTGTTGCATTTGAAAGTAGAAACTCACTCGATTACAACGGTATGTGTAGTTTTCCCCTAGGCCGTTCCAGTTATTCGTTTCGAGCATCAGAACTGCGAAAATTTTGAGTTTCTCAAGCGTTTCTTACTTCCAAACTGCCATATCTCGCGAATGGGTTGACCAATCCGCAAAATTTCTGTTGCATTTGAAAGTAGAAACTCGCCCGATTACAACGGTGTGCGCACTTTTCCCCTAGGCCGTTCTAGTTATTCGTTTCGAGCATCAGAACTGCGAAAATTTTGAGTTTCTCAAGCGTTTCTTATCTCCAAACTGCCATATCTCGCGAACGGATTGATCAATCCACAAAATTTCTGTTGCATCTGAAAGTAGAAACTCGCCCGATTACAACGGTATGCGTACTTCTCCCCTAGGCCGTTCTAGTCATTCGTTGCGAGCATCAGAACTGCGAAAATTTAGAGTTTCTCAAGCGTTTCTTACTTCCAAACTGCCATATCTCGCGAACGGATCGACCAATCCGCAGTATTTCTGTTGCTTCTGAAAGTAGAAACTCGCCCGACTACAACGGTATGCGCACTTTTCCCCTAGGCCGTTCTAGTTATTCGTTTCGAGCATCAGAACTGCGAAAATTTTGTGTTTCCCAAGCGTCTCTTACATCCAAACTGCCACATCTCGCGAACGGATTGACCAATCCGCAAAATTTCTGTTGCATCTGAAAGTAGAAACTCGCCCGATTACAACGGTATGTGTAGTTTTCCCCTAGGCCGTTCCAGTTATTCGTTTCGAGCATCAGAAATGCGAAAATTTTGAGTTTCTCGAGCGTTTCTTACATCCAAACTGCCATATCTCGCGAACGGATTGACCAATCCGCGTAATTTCTGTTGCGTCCGAAAGTAGAAACTCGCCCGATTACATCGGTATGCGTACTTTTCCCCTAGGCCGTTCTGGTTATTCGTTTCGAGCATCAGAACTGCGAAAATTTTGAGTTTCTCGAGCGTTTCTTACCTCCAAACTGCCACATCTCGCGAACGGATTGACCAATCCGCAAAATTTCTGTTGCATCTGAAAGTAGAAACTCGCCCGATTACAACGGTATGTGTAGTTTTCCCCTAGGCCGTTCCAGTTATTCGTTTCGAGCATCAGAAGTGCGAAAATTTTGAGTTTCCCGAGCGTTTTTTACCTCCAAACTGCCATATCTCGCGAACGGATTGACCAATCCGCGTAATTTCTGTTGCATCCGAAAGTAGAAACTCGCCCGATTAGATCGGTATGCGTACTTTCCCCCTAGGCCGTTCTGGTTATTCGTTTCGAGCATCAGAACTGCGAAAATTTTGAGTTTCTCAAGCGTTTCTAACCTCCAAACTGCCATATCTCGTGAACGGGTTGACCAATCCGCAAAATTTCTGTTGCATTTGAAAGTAGAAACTCACCCGATTACAACGGTATGCGCACTTTTCCCCTAGGCCGTTCTAGTCATTCGTTTCGAGCATCAGAACTGCGAAAATTTTGAGTTTCTCCAGCGTTTCTTATATCCAAACTGCCATATCTCGCGAACGGATTGATCAATCGGCAAAATTTCTGTTGCATCCGAAAGTAGAAACTCGCCCGATTACAACGGTATGTGTAGTTTTCCCCTAGGCCGTTCTAGTTATTCGTTTCGAGCATCAGAACTGCGAAAATTTTGAGTTTCTCAAGCGTTTCTTACTTCCAAACTGCCATATCTCGCGAATGGGTTGACCAATCCGCAAAATTTCTGTTGCATTTGAAAGTAGAAACTCGCCCGATTACAACGGTGTGCGCACTTTTCCCCTAGGCCGTACTAGTCATTCGTTTCGAGCATCAGAACTGCGAAAATTTTGAGTTTCTCAAGCGTTTCTTATTTCCAAACTGCCATATCTCGCGAACGGATTGATCAATCCGCAAAATTTCTGTTGCATCCGAAAGTAGAAACTCGCCCGATTACAACGGTATGTGTAGTTTTCCCCTAGGCGGTTCTAGTTATTCGTTTCGAGCATCAGAACTGCGAAAATTTTGAGTTTCTCAAGCGTTTCTTACTTCCAAACTGCCATATCTCGCGAATGGGTTGACCAATCCGCAAAATTTCTGTTGCATTTGAAAGTAGAAACTCGCCCGATTACAACGGTATGTGTAGTTTTCCCCTAGGCCGTTCCAGTTATTCGTTTCGAGCATCAGAACTGCGAAAATTTTGAGTTTCTCAAGCGTTTCTTACTTCCAAACTGCCATATCTCGCGAATGGGTTGACCAATCCGCAAAATTTCTGTTGCATTTGAAAGTAGAAACTCGCCCGATTACAACGGTGTGCGCACTTTTCCCCTAGGCCGTTCTAGTCATTCGTTTCGAGCATCAGAACTGCGAAAATTTTGAGTTTCTCAAGCGTTTCTTATATCCAAACTGCCATATCTCGCGAACGGATTGATCAATCCGCAAAATTTCTGTTGCATCCGAAAGTAGAAACTCGCCCGATTACAACGGTATGTGTAGTTTTCCCCTAGGCCGTTCTAGTTATTCGTTTCGAGCATCAGAACTGCGAAAATTTTGAGTTTCTCAAGCGTTTCTTACTTCCAAACTGCCATATCTCGCGAATGGGTTGACCAATCCGCAAAATTTCTGTTGCATTTGAAAGTAGAAACTCACCCGATTACAACGGTATGTGTAGTTTTCCCCTAGGCCGTTCCAGTTATTCGTTTCGAGCATCAGAACTGCGAAAATTTTGAGTTTCTCAAGCGTTTCTTACTTCCAAACTGCCATATCTCGCGAATGGGTTGACCAATCCGCAAAATTTCTGTTGCATTTGAAAGTAGAAACTCGCCCGATTACAACGGTGTGCGCACTTTTCCCTAGGCCGTTCTAGTTATTCGTTTCGAGCATCAGAACTGCGAAAATTTTGAGTTTCTCAAGCGTTTCTTATCTCCAAACTGCCATATCTCGCGAACGGATTGATCAATCCACAAAATTTCTGTTGCATCTGAAAGTAGAAACTCGCCGATTAAAACGGTATGCGTACTTTCCCCTAGGCCGTTCTAGTCATTCGTTGCGAGCATCAGAAACTGCGAAAATTTAGAGTTTCTCAAGCGTTTCTTACTTCCAAACTGCCATATCTCGCGAACGGATCGACCAATCCGCAGTATTTCTGTTGCTTCTGAAAGTAGAAACTCGCCCGACTACAACGGTATGCGCACTTTTCCCCTAGGCCGTTCTAGTTATTCGTTTCGAGCATCAGAACTGCGAAATTTTGTGTTTCCCAAGCGTCTCTTACATCCAAACTGCACATCTCGCGAACGGATTGACCAATCCGCAAAATTTCTGTTGCATCTGAAAGTAGAAACTCGCCCGATTACAACGGTATGTGTAGTTTTCCCTAGGCCGTTCAGTTATTCGTTTCGAGCATCAGAAATGCGAAAATTTTGAGTTTCTCGAGCGTTTCTTACATCCAAACTGCCATATCTCGCGAACGGATTGACCAATCCGGTAATTTCTGTTGCGTCCGAAAGTAGAAACTCGCCGATTACATCGGTATGCGTACTTTTCCCCTAGGCCGTTCTGGTTATTCGTTTCGAGCATCAGAACTGCGAAAATTTTGAGTTTCTCGAGCGTTTCTTACCTCCAAACTGCCACATCTCGCGAACGGATTGACCAATCCGCAAAATTTCTGTTGCATCTGAAAGTAGAAACTCGCCGATTACAACGGTATGTGTAGTTTTCCTAGGCGTTCCAGTTATTCGTTTCGAGCATCAGAAGTGCGAAAATTTTGAGTTTCCGAGCGTTTTTTACTCCAAACTGCATATCTCGCGAACGGATTGACAATCGCGTAATTTCTGTTGCATCCGAAAGTAGAAACTCGCCCGATTAGATCGGTATGCGTACTTTCCCCCTAGGCCGTTCTGGTTATTCGTTTCGAGCATCAGAACTTTGAAAATTTTGAGTTTCTCGAGCGTTTCTTACCTCCAAACTGCCACATCTCGCGAACGGATTGACCAATCCGCAAAATTTCTGTTGCATCTGAAAGTAGAAACTCGCCCGATTACAACGGTATGTGTAGTTTTCCCCTCGGCCGTTCCAGTTATTCGTTTCGAGCATCAGAATGCGAAATTTTGAGTTTCTCGAGCGTTTCTTACCTCCAAACTGCCATATCTCGCGAACGGATCGACCAATCCGCAAATTTCTGTTGCATTTGACAGTAGAAACTCTCGATTACAACGGTATGCGAACTTTTCCTGGGCCGTCTAGTCATCGTTTCGAGCATCAGAACTTTGAAAATTTTGAGTTTCTCAAGCGTTTCTTATCTCCAAACTGCCATATCTCGCGAACGGATTGATCAATCCTCAAAATTTCTGTTGCATCTGAAAGTAGAAACTCGCCCGATTAAAACGGTATGCGTACTTCGCCTACGCCGTTCTAGTCATTCGTTTCGAGCATCAGAACTGCGAAAATTTTGAGTTTCTCAAGCGTTTCTTACCTCCAAACTGCCATAGCTCGCGAACGGATTGAACAATCCGCAAAATTTTTGTTGCATCTGTAAGTAGAAACTCGCCGATTACAACGGTAGGTGTAGTTTCCCTAGGCCCTTCTAGTCATTCGTTTCGAGCATCAGAACTGCGAAAATTTGAGTTTCTCAAGCGTTTCTTATTCCAAACTGCCATATCTCGCGAACGGATTGGCCAATTCGCGTAATTTCTGTTGCATCCGAAAGTAGAAACTCGCCGATTACAACGGTATGCGTACTTCTCCCTAGGCCGTTCTAGTCATTCGTTTCGAGCATCAGAACTGCGAAAGTTTTGAGTTTCTCATGCGTCTCTTACTTCCAAACTGCCATATCTCGCGAACGGATTGACCAATCCGCAAAATTTCTGTTGCATCTGAAAGTAGAAACTCGCCCGATTACAACGGTACGTGTAGTTTTCCCTGGGCCGTTCAGTTATTCGTTTCGAGCATCAGAAATGCGAAAATTTTGAGTTCCTCAAGCGTTTCTTACCTCCAAACTGCCATATCTCGCGAACGGATTGGCCAATTCGCGTAATTTCTGTTGCATCCGAAAGTAGAAACTCGCCCGATTACAACGGTATGCGTACTTTCCCCTAGGCCGTTCTAGTCATTCGTTTCGAGCATCAGAACTGCGAAAGTTTTGAGTTTCTCATGCGTTTCTTACTTCCCAAACTGCCATATCTCGCGAACGGATTGACCAATCCGCAAAATTTCTGTTGCATCTGAAAGTAGAAACTCGCCGATTACAACGGTATGTGTAGTTTTCCCCTAGGCCGTTCCAGTTATTTATTTCGAGCATCAGAACTGCGAAAATTTTGAGTTTCTCAAGCGTTTCTTACCTCCAAACTGCCATAGCTCGCGAACGGATTGAACAATCCGCAAAATTTCTGTTGCATCTGAAAGTAGAAACTCGCCCGATTACAACGGTAGGTGTAGTTTTCCCCTAGGCCCTTCTAGTCATTCGTTTCGAGCATCAGAACTGCGAAAATTTTGAGTTTCTCAAGCGTTTCTTATCTCCAAACTGCCATATCTCGCGAACGGATTGATCAGTCCGCAAAATTTCAGTTGCATCCGAAAGTAGAAACTCGCCCGATTACATCGGTATGCGTACTTTTCCCCTAGGCCGTTCTAGTCATTCGTTTCGAGCATCAGAACTGCGAAAATTTTGAGTTTCTCGAGCGTTTCTTACCTCCAAACTGCCACATCTCGCGAACGGATTGACCAATCCGCAAAATTTCTGTTGCATCTGAAAGTAGTAACTCGCCCGATTACAACGGTACGTGTAGTTTTCCCCTGGGCCGTTCCAGTTATTCGTTTCGAGCATCAGAAGTGCGAAAATTTTGAGTTCCTCAAGCGTTTCTTACCTCCAAACTGCCATATCTCGCGAACGGATTGGCCAATTCGCGTAATTTCTGTTGCATCCGAAAGTAGAAACTCGCCCGATTACAACGGTATGCGTACTTCTCCCCTAGGCCGTTCTAGTCATTCGTTTCGAGCATCAGAACTGCGAAAGTTTTGAGTTTCTCATGCGTTTCTTACTTCCAAACAGCCATATCTCGCGAACGGATTGACCAATCCGCAAAATTTCTGTTGCATCTGAAAGTAGAAACTCGCCCGATTACAATGGTACGTGTAGTTTTCCCCTGGGCCGTTCCAGTTATTCGTTTCGAGCATCAGAAATGCGAAAATTTTGAGTTCCTCAAGCGTTTCTTACCTCCAAACTGCCATATCTCGCGAACGGATTGGCCAATTCGCGTAATTTCTGTTGCATCCGAAAGTAGAAACTCGCCCGATTACAACGGTATGCGTACTTCTCCCCTAGGCCGTTCTAGTCATTCGTTTCGAGCATCAGAACTGCGAAAGTTTTGAGTTTCTCATGCGTTTCTTACTTCCAAACTGCCATATCTCGCGAACGGATTGACCAATCCGCAAAATTTCTGTTGCATCTGAAAGTAGAAACTCGCCCGATTAAAAGGGTATGTGTAGTTTTCCCCTAGGCCGTTCCAGTTATTTATTTCGAGCATCAGAACTGCGAAAATTTTGAGTTTCCCAAGCGTTTCTTACATCCAAACTGCCACATCTCGCGAACGGATTGACCAATCCGCAAAATTTCTGTTGCATCTGAAAGTAGAAACTCGCCCGATTACAACGGTATGTGTAGTTTTCCCCTGGGCCGTTCCAGTTATTCGTTTCGAGCATCAGAAATGCGAAAATTTTGAGTTTCTCGAGCGTTTGTTACCTCCAAACTGCCACATCTCGCGAACGGATTGACCAATCCGCAAAATTTCTGTTGCATCTGAAAGTAGAAACTCGCCCGATTACAACGGTAGGTGTAGTTTTCCCCTAGGCCGTTCTAGTTAGTCGTTTCGAGCATCAGAAATGCGAAAATTTTGAGTTCCTCAAGCGTTTCTTACCTCCAAACTGCCATATCTCGCGAACGGATTGACCAATTCGCGTAATTTCTGTTGCATCCGAAAGTAGAAACTCGCCCGATTACAACGGTATGCGTACTTCGCCCCTAGGCCGTTCTAGTCATTCGTTTCGAGCATCAGAACTGCGAAAATTTTGAGTTTCTCAAGCGTTTCTTACCTCCAAACTGCCATAGCTCGCGAACGGATTGAACAATCCGCAAAATTTCTGTTGCATCTGAAAGTAGAAACTCGCCCGATTACAACGGTATGCGCACTTTTCCCCTAGGCCGTTCTAGTCATTCGTTTCGAGCATCAGAACTGCGAAAATTTTGAGTTTCTCGAGCGTTTCTTACCTCCAAACTGCCACATCTCGCGATCGGATTGACCTATCCGCAAAATTTCTGTTGCATCTGAAAGTAGTAACTCGCCCGATTACAACGGTACGTGTAGTTTTCCCCTGGGCCGTTCCAGTTATTCGTTTCGAGCATCAGAAATGCGAAAATTTTGAGTTTCTCGAGCGTTTGTTACCTCCAAACTGCCACATCTCGCGAACGGATTGACCAATCCGCAAAATTTCTGTTGCATCTGAAAGTAGAAACTCTCCCGATTACAACGGTAGGTGTAGTTTTCCCCTAGGCCGTTCTAGTCATTCGTTTCGAGCATCAGAACTGCGAAAATTTTGAGTTTCTCAAGCGTTTCTTATCTCCAAACTGCCATATCTCGCGAACGGATTGATCAGTCCGCAAAATTTCTGTTGCATCTGAAAGTAGTAACTCGCCCGATTACAACGGTACGTGTAGTTTTCCCCTGGGCCGTTCCAGTTATTCGTTTCGAGCATCAGAAGTGCGAAAATTTTGAGTTCCTCAAGCGTTTCTTACCTCCAAACTGCCATATCTCGCGAACGGATTGGCCAATTCGCGTAATTTCTGTTGCATCCGAAAGTAGAAACTCGCCCGATTACAACGGTATGCGTACTTCTCCCCTAGGCCGTTCTAGTCATTCGTTTCGAGCATCAGAACTGCGAAAGTTTTGAGTTTCTCATGCGTTTCTTACTTCCAAACTGCCATATCTCGCGAACGGATTGACCAATCCGCAAAATTTCTGTTGCATCTGAAAGTAGAAACTCGCCCGATTACAACGGTATGTGTAGTTTTCCCCTAGGCCGTTCCAGTTATTTATTTCGAGCATCAGAACTGCGAAAATTTTGAGTTTCTCAAGCGTTTCTTACCTCCAAACTGCCATAGCTCGCGAACGGATTGAACAATCCGCAAAATTTCTGTTGCATCTGAAAGTAGAAACTCGCCCGATTACAACGGTAGGTGTAGTTTTCCCCTAGGCCCTTCTAGTCATTCGTTTCGAGCATCAGAACTGCGAAAATTTTGAGTTTCTCAAGCGTTTCTTATCTCCAAACTGCCATATCTCGCGAACGGATTGATCAGTCCGCAAAATTTCAGTTGCATCCGAAAGTAGAAACTCGCCCGATTACATCGGTATGCGTACTTTTCCCCTAGGCCGTTCTAGTCATTCGTTTCGAGCATCAGAACTGCGAAAATTTTGAGTTTCTCGAGCGTTTCTTACCTCCAAACTGCCACATCTCGCGAACGGATTGACCAATCCGCAAAATTTCTGTTGCATCTGAAAGTAGTAACTCGCCCGATTACAACGGTACGTGTAGTTTTCCCCTGGGCCGTTCCAGTTATTCGTTTCGAGCATCAGAAGTGCGAAAATTTTGAGTTCCTCAAGCGTTTCTTACCTCCAAACTGCCATATCTCGCGAACGGATTGGCCAATTCGCGTAATTTCTGTTGCATCCGAAAGTAGAAACTCGCCCGATTACAACGGTATGCGTACTTCTCCCCTAGGCCGTTCTAGTCATTCGTTTCGAGCATCAGAACTGCGAAAGTTTTGAGTTTCTCATGCGTTTCTTACTTCCAAACAGCCATATCTCGCGAACGGATTGACCAATCCGCAAAATTTCTGTTGCATCTGAAAGTAGAAACTCGCCCGATTACAACGGTACGTGTAGTTTTCCCCTGGGCCGTTACAGTTATTCGTTTCGAGCATCAGAAATGCGAAAATTTTGAGTTCCTCAAGCGTTTCTTACCTCCAAACTGCCATATCTCGCGAACGGATTGGCCAATTCGCGTAATTTCTGTTGCATCCGAAAGTAGAAACTCGCCCGATTACAACGGTATGCGTACTTCTCCCCTAGGCCGTTCTAGTCATTCGTTTCGAGCATCAGAACTGCGAAAGTTTTGAGTTTCTCATGCGTTTCTTACTTCCAAACTGCCATATCTCGCGAACGGATTGACCAATCCGCAAAATTTCTGTTGCATCTGAAAGTAGAAACTCGCCCGATTACAACGGTATGTGTGGTTTTCCCCTAGGCCGTTCCAGTTATTTATTTCGAGCATCAGAACTGCGAAAATTTTGAGTTTCCCAAGCGTTTCTTACATCCAAACAGCCATATCTCGCGAACGGATTGACCAATCCGCAAAATTTCTGTTGCATCTGAAAGTAGAAACTCGCCCGATTACAACGGTACGTGTAGTTTTCCCCTGGGCCGTTCCAGTTATTCGTTTCGAGCATCAGAAATGCGAAAATTTTGAGTTTCTCGAGCGTTTGTTACCTCCAAACTGCCACATCTCGCGAACGGATTGACCAATCCGCAAAATTTCTGTTGCATCTGAAAGTAGAAACTCTCCCGATTACAACGGTAGGTGTAGTTTTCCCCTAGGCCGTTCTAGTCATTCGTTTCGAGCATCAGAACTGCGAAAATTTTGAGTTTCTCAAGCGTTTCTTATCTCCAAACTGCCATATCTCGCGAACGGATTGATCAGTCCGCAAAATTTCTGTTGCATCTGAAAGTAGTAACTCGCCCGATTACAACGGTACGTGTAGTTTTCCCCTGGGCCGTTCCAGTTATTCGTTTCGAGCATCAGAAGTGCGAAAATTTTGAGTTCCTCAAGCGTTTCTTACCTCCAAACTGCCATATCTCGCGAACGGATTGGCCAATTCGCGTAATTTCTGTTGCATCCGAAAGTAGAAACTCGCCCGATTACAACGGTATGCGTACTTCTCCCCTAGGCCGTTCTAGTCATTCGTTTCGAGCATCAGAACTGCGAAAGTTTTGAGTTTCTCATGCGTTTCTTACTTCCAAACTGCCATATCTCGCGAACGGATTGACCAATCCGCAAAATTTCTGTTGCATCTGAAAGTAGAAACTCGCCCGATTACAACGGTACGTGTAGTTTTCCCCTGGGCCGTTCCAGTTATTCGTTTCGAGCATCAGAAATGCGAAAATTTTGAGTTCCTCAAGCGTTTCTTACCTCCAAACTGCCATATCTCGCGAACGGATTGGCCAATTCGCGTAATTTCTGTTGCATCCGAAAGTAGAAACTCGCCCGATTACAACGGTATGCGTACTTCTCCCCTAGGCCGTTCTAGTCATTCGTTTCGAGCATCAGAACTGCGAAAGTTTTGAGTTTCTCATGCGTTTCTTACTTCCAAACTGCCATATCTCGCGAACGGATTGACCAATCCGCAAAATTTCTGTTGCATCTGAAAGTAGAAACTCGCCCGATTACAACGGTATGTGTAGTTTTCCCCTAGGCCGTTCCAGTTATTTATTTCGAGCATCAGAACTGCGAAAATTTTGAGTTTCTCAAGCGTTTCTTACCTCCAAACTGCCATAGCTCGCGAACGGATTGAACAATCCGCAAAATTTCTGTTGCATCTGAAAGTAGAAACTCGCCCGATTACAACGGTAGGTGTAGTTTTCCCCTAGGCCCTTCTAGTCATTCGTTTCGAGCATCAGAACTGCGAAAATTTTGAGTTTCTCAAGCGTTTCTTATCTCCAAACTGCCATATCTCGCGAACGGATTGATCAGTCCGCAAAATTTCAGTTGCATCCGAAAGTAGAAACTCGCCCGATTACATCGGTATGCGTACTTTTCCCCTAGGCCGTTCTAGTCATTCGTTTCGAGCATCAGAACTGCGAAAATTTTGAGTTTCTCGAGCGTTTCTTACCTCCAAACTGCCACATCTCGCGAACGGATTGACCAATCCGCAAAATTTCTGTTGCATCTGAAAGTAGTAACTCGCCCGATTACAACGGTACGTGTAGTTTTCCCCTGGGCCGTTCCAGTTATTCGTTTCGAGCATCAGAAGTGCGAAAATTTTGAGTTCCTCAAGCGTTTCTTACCTCCAAACTGCCATATCTCGCGAACGGATTGGCCAATTCGCGTAATTTCTGTTGCATCCGAAAGTAGAAACTCGCCCGATTACAACGGTATGCGTACTTCTCCCCTAGGCCGTTCTAGTCATTCGTTTCGAGCATCAGAACTGCGAAAGTTTTGAGTTTCTCATGCGTTTCTTACTTCCAAACAGCCATATCTCGCGAACGGATTGACCAATCCGCAAAATTTCTGTTGCATCTGAAAGTAGAAACTCGCCCGATTACAACGGTACGTGTAGTTTTCCCCTGGGCCGTTACAGTTATTCGTTTCGAGCATCAGAAATGCGAAAATTTTGAGTTCCTCAAGCGTTTCTTACCTCCAAACTGCCATATCTCGCGAACGGATTGGCCAATTCGCGTAATTTCTGTTGCATCCGAAAGTAGAAACTCGCCCGATTACAACGGTATGCGTACTTCTCCCCTAGGCCGTTCTAGTCATTCGTTTCGAGCATCAGAACTGCGAAAGTTTTGAGTTTCTCATGCGTTTCTTACTTCCAAACTGCCATATCTCGCGAACGGATTGACCAATCCGCAAAATTTCTGTTGCATCTGAAAGTAGAAACTCGCCCGAATACAACGGTATGTGTGGTTTTCCCCTAGGCCGTTCCAGTTATTTATTTCGAGCATCAGAACTGCGAAAATTTTGAGTTTCCCAAGCGTTTCTTACTTCCAAACAGCCATATCTCGCGAACGGATTGACCAATCCGCAAAATTTCTGTTGCATCTGAAAGTAGAAACTCGCCCGATTACAACGGTATGTGTAGTTTTCCCCTGGGCCGTTCCAGTTATTCGTTTCGAGCATCAGAAATGCGAAAATTTTGAGTTTCTCGAGCGTTTGTTACCTCCAAACTGCCACATCTCGCGAACGGATTGACCAATCCGCAAAATTTCTGTTGCATCTGAAAGTAGAAACTCGCCCGATTACAACGGTAGGTGTAGTTTTCCCCTAGGCCGTTCTAGTTAGTCGTTTCGAGCATCAGAAATGCGAAAATTTTGAGTTCCTCAAGCGTTTCTTACCTCCAAACTGCCATATCTCGCGAACGGATTGACCAATTCGCGTAATTTCTGTTGCATCCGAAAGTAGAAACTCGCCCGATTACAACGGTATGCGTACTTCGCCCCTAGGCCGTTCTAGTCATTCGTTTCGAGCATCAGAACTGCGAAAATTTTGAGTTTCTCAAGCGTTTCTTACCTCCAAACTGCCATAGCTCGCGAACGGATTGAACAATCCGCAAAATTTCTGTTGCATCTGAAAGTAGAAACTCGCCCGATTACAACGGTATGCGCACTTTTCCCCTAGGCCGTTCTAGTCATTCGTTTCGAGCATCAGAACTGCGAAAATTTTGAGTTTCTCGAGCGTTTCTTACCTCCAAACTGCCACATCTCGCGATCGGATTGACCAATCCGCAAAATTTCTGTTGCATCTGAAAGTAGTAACTCGCCCGATTACAACGGTACGTGTAGTTTTCCCCTGGGCCGTTCCAGTTATTCGTTTCGAGCATCAGAAATGCGAAAATTTTGAGTTCCTCAAGCGTTTCTTACCTCCAAACTGCCATATCTCGCGAACGGATTCGCCAATTCGCGTAATTTCTGTTGCATCCGAAAGTAGAAACTCGCCCGATTACAACGGTATGCGTACTTCTCCCCTAGGCCGTTCTAGTCATTCGTTTCGAGCATCAGAACTGCGAAAGTTTTGAGTTTCTCATGCGTTTCTTACTTCCAAACTGCCATATCTCGCGAACGGATTGACCAATCCGCAAAATTTCTGTTGCATCTGAAAGTAGAAACTCGCCCGATTACAACGGTATGTGTAGTTTTCCCCTAGGCCGTTCCAGTTATTTATTTCGAGCATCAGAACTGCGAAAATTTTGAGTTTCCCAAGCGTTTCTTACATCCAAACTGCCACATCTCGCGAACGGATTGACCAATCCGCAAAATTTCTGTTGCATCTGAAAGTAGAAACTCGCCCGATTACAACGGTATGTGTAGTTTTCCCCTGGGCCGTTCCAGTTATTCGTTTCGAGCATCAGAAATGCGAAAATTTTGAGTTTCTCAAGCGTATCTTACCTCCAAACTGCCATATCTCGCGAACGGATTGAACAATCCGCAAAATTTCTGTTGCATCTGAAAGTAGAAAGTCGCCCGATTTCAACGGTAGGTGTAGTTTTCCCCTAGGCCGTTCTAGTTATTCGTTTCGAGCATCAGAACTGCGAAAATTTTGAGTTTCACAAGCGTTTCTTATCTCCAAACTGCCATATCTCGCGAACGGATTGATCAATCCGCAAAATTTCTGTTGCATCTGAAAGTAGAAACTCGCCCGATTACAACGGTGTGCGTACTTCTCCCCTAGGCCGTTCTAGTCATCCGTTTCGAGCATCAGAACTGCGAAAATTTTGAGTTTCTCAAGCGTTTCTTACTTCCAAACTGCCATATCTCGCGAACGGATCGACCAATCCGCAAATTTTCTGTTGCTTCTGGAAGTAGAAACTCGCCCGACTACAACGGTATGCGCACTTTTCCCCTAGGCCGTTCTGGTTATTCGTTTCGAGCATCAGAACTTTGAAAATTTTGAGTTTCTCGAGCGTTTCTTACCTCCAAACTGCCACATCTCGCGAACGGATTGACCAATCCGCAAAATTTCTGTTGCATCTGAAAGTAGAAACTCGCCCGATTACAACGGTATGTGTAGTTTTCCCCTAGGCCGTTCCAGTTATTCGTTTCGAGCATCAGAACTGCGAAAATTTTGAGTTTCTCAAGCGTTTCTAACCTCCAAACTGCCATATCTCGTGAACGGGTTGACCAATCCGCTTAATTTCTGTTGCATCCGAAAGTAGAAACTCGCCCGATTACATCGGTATGCGTACTTTTCCCCTAGGCCGTTCCAGTTATTCGTTTCGAGCATCAGAACTGCGAAAATTTTGAGTTTCTCAAGCGTTTCTAACCTCCAAACTGCCATATCTCGTGAACGGGTTGACCAATCCGCAAAATTTCTGTTGCATTTGAAAGTAGAAACTCACCCGATTACAACGGTATGCGCACTTTTCCCCTAGGCCGTTCTAGTCATTCGTTTCGAGCATCAGAACTGCGAAAATTTTGAGTTTCTCAAGCGTTTCTTATATCCAAACTGCCATATCTCGCGAACGGATTGATCAATCGGCAAAATTTCTGTTGCATCCGAAAGTAGAAACTCGCCCGATTACAACGGTATGTGTAGTTTTCCCCTAGGCCGTTCTAGTTATTCGTTTCGAGCATCAGAACTGCGAAAATTTTGAGTTTCTCAAGCGTTTCTTACTTCCAAACTGCCATATCTCGCGAATGGGTTGACCAATCCGCAAAATTTCTGTTGCATTTGAAAGTAGAAACTCGCCCGATTACAACGGTATGTGCAGTTTTCCCCTAGGCCGTTCCAGTTATTCGTTTCGAGCATCAGAACTGCGATAATTTTGAGTTTCTCAAGCGTTTCTTACTTCCAAACTGCCATATCTCGCGAATGGGTTGACCAATCCGCAAAATTTCTGTTGCATTTGAAAGTAGAAACTCGCCCGATTACAACGGTGTGCGCACTTTTCCCCTAGGCCGTACTAGTCATTCGTTTCGAGCATCAGAACTGCGAAAATTTTGAGTTTCTCAAGCGTTTCTTATATCCAAACTGCCATATCTCGCGAACGGATTGATCAATCCGCAAAATTTCTGTTGCATCCGAAAGTAGAAACTCGCCCGATTACAACGGTATGTGTAGTTTTCCCCTAGGCGGTTCTAGTTATTCGTTTCGAGCATCAGAACTGCGAAAATTTTGAGTTTCTCAAGCGTTTCTTACTTCCAAACTGCCATATCTCGCGAATGGGTTGACCAATCCGCAAAATTTCTGTTGCATTTGAAAGTAGAAACTCGCCCGATTACAACGGTATGTGTAGTTTTCCCCTAGGCCGTTCCAGTTATTCGTTTCGAGCATCAGAACTGCGAAAATTTTGAGTTTCTCAAGCGTTTCTTACTTCCAAACTGCCATATCTCGCGAATGGGTTGACCAATCCGCAAAATTTCTGTTGCATTTGAAAGTAGAAACTCGCCCGATTACAACGGTGTGCGCACTTTTCCCCTAGGCCGTTCTAGTCATTCGTTTCGAGCATCAGAACTGCGAAAATTTTGAGTTTCTCAAGCGTTTCTTATATCCAAACTGCCATATCTCGCGAACGGATTGATCAATCCGCAAAATTTCTGTTGCATCCGAAAGTAGAAACTCGCCCGATTACAACGGTATGTGTAGTTTTCCCCTAGGCCGTTCTAATTATTCGTTTCGAGCATCAGAACTGCGAAAATTTTGAGTTTCTCAAGCGTTTCTTACTTCCAAACTGCCATATCTCGCGAATGGGTTGACCAATCCGCAAAATTTCTGTTGCATTTGAAAGTAGAAACTCACCCGATTACAACGGTATGTGTAGTTTTCCCCTAGGCCGTTCCAGTTATTCGTTTCGAGCATCAGAACTGCGAAAATTTTGAGTTTCTCAAGCGTTTCTTACTTCCAAACTGCCATATCTCGCGAATGGGTTGACCAATCCGCAAAATTTCTGTTGCATTTGAAAGTAGAAACTCGCCCGATTACAACGGTGTGCGCACTTTTCCCCTAGGCCGTTCTAGTTATTCGTTTCGAGCATCAGAACTGCGAAAATTTTGAGTTTCTCAAGCGTTTCTTATCTCCAAACTGCCATATCTCGCGAACGGATTGATCAATCCACAAAATTTCTGTTGCATCTGAAAGTAGAAACTCGCCCGATTACAACGGTATGCGTACTTCTCCCCTAGGCCGTTCTAGTCATTCGTTGCGAGCATCAGAACTGCGAAAATTTAGAGTTTCTCAAGCGTTTCTTACTTCCAAACTGCCATATCTCGCGAACGGATTGACCAATCCGCGTAATTTCTGTTGCGTCCGAAAGTAGAAACTCGCCCGATTACATCGGTATGCGTACTTTTCCCCTAGGCCGTTCTAGTTATTCGTTTCGAGCATCAGAAAAGCGAAAATTTTGAGTTTCTCGAGCGTTTCTTACCTCCAAACTGCCACATCTCGCGAACGGATTGACCAATCCGCAAAATTTCTCTTGCATCTGAAAGTAGAAACTCGCCCGATTACAACCGTATGTGTAGTTTTCCCCTAGGCCGTTCCAGTTATTCGTTTCGAGCATCAGAAATGCGAAAATTTTGAGTTTCTCAAGCGTTTCTTACCTCCAAACTGCCATATCTCGCGAATGGGTTGACCAATCCGCAAAATTTCTGTTGCATTTGAAAGTAGAATCTCGCCCGATTACAACGGTATGTGTAGTTTTCCCCTAGGCCGTTCCAGTTATTCGTTTCGAGCATCAGAACTGCGAAAATTTTGAGTTTCTCAAGCGTTTCTTACTTCCAAACTGCCATATCTCGCGAATGGGTTGACCAATCCGCAAAATTTCTGTTGCATTTGAAAGTAGAAACTCGCCCGATTACAACGGTATGCGCACTTTTCCCCTAGGCCGTTCTAGTTATTCGTTTCGAGCATCAGAACTGCGAAAATTTTGAGTTTCTCAAGCGTTTCTTACATCCAAACGGCCATATCTCGCGAACGAATTGACCAATCCGCATAATTTCTGTTGCATCAGAAAGTAGAAACTCGCTCGATTACAACGGTATTCGTACTTCTCCCATAGGCCGTTCTAGTCATTCGTTTCGAGCATCAGAACTGCGAAAATTTTGAGTTTCTCAAGCGTTTCTTATCTCCAAACTGCCATATCTCGCGAACGGATTGATCAATCCGCAAAATTTCTGTTGCATCTGAAAGTAGAAACTCGCCCGATTACAACGGTATGCGTACTTCTCCCCTAGGCCGTTCTAGTCATTCGTTTCGAGCATCAGAACTGCGAAAATTTAGAGTTTCTCAAGCGTTTCTTACTTCCAAACTGCCATATCTCGCGAACGGATCGACCAATCCGCAAAATTGCTGTTGCTTCTGAAAGTAGAAACTCGCCCGACTACAACGGTATGCGCACTTTTCCCCTAGGCCGTTCTAGTTATTCGTTTCGAGCATCTGAACTGCGAAAATTTTGTGTTTCCCAAGCGTCTCTTGCATCCAAACTGCCACATCTCGCGAACGGATAGACCAATCCGCAAAATTTCTGTTGCATCTGAAAGTAGAAACTCGCCCGATTACAACGGTATGTGTAGTTTTCCCCTAGGCCGTTCCAGTTATTCGTTTCGAGCATCAGAACTGCGAAAATTTTGAGTTTCTAAATCGTTTCTTATCTCCAAACTGTCATATCTCGCGAACGGATTGATCAATCCGCAAAAATTCTGTTGCATCTGAAAGTAGAAACTCGCCCGATTACAACGGTAGGTGTAGTTTTCCCCTAGGCCGTTCTAGTTATTCGTTTCGAGCATCAGAATTGCGAAAATTTTGAGTTCCTCAAGCGTTTCTTACCTCCAAACTGCCATATCTCGCGAACGGATTGACCAATCCGCGTAATTTCTGTTGCATCCGAAAGTAGAAACTCGCTCGATTACAACGGTATGCGTACTTCTCCCCTAGGCCGTTCTAGTCATTCGTTTCGAGCATCAGAACTGCGAAAATTTTGAGTTTCTCAAGCGTTTCTTACCTCCAAACTGCCATATCTCGCGAATGGGTTGACCAATCCGCAAAATTTCTGTTGCATTTGAAAGTAGAAACTCGCCCGATTACAACGGTATGTGTAGTTTTCCCCTAGGCCGTTCCAGTTATTCGTTTCGAGCATTAGAACTGCGAAAATTTTGAGTTTCTCAAGCGTTTCTTACTTCCAAACTGCCATATCTCGCGAACGGATTGACCAATCCGCAAAATTTCTGTTGCATCTGAAAGTAGAAACTCGCCCGATTACAACGGTATGTGTAGTTTTCCCCTAGGCCCTTCCAGTTATTCGTTTCGAGCATCAGAACTGCGAAAATTTTGAGTTTCTCAAGCGTTTCTTACCTCCAAACTGCCATATCTCGCGAATGGGTTGACCAATCCGCAAAATTTCTGTTGCATTTGAAAGTAGAAACTCGCCCGATTACAACGGTATGTGTAGTTTTCCCCTAGGCCGTTCTAGTTATTCGTTTCGAGCATCAGAAATGCGAACATTTTGAGTTCCTCAAGCGTTTCTTACCTCCAAACTGCCATATCTCGCGAACGGATTGACCAATTCGCGTAATTTCTTTTGCATCCGAAAGTAGAAACTCGCCCGATTACAACGGTATGCGTACATCTCCCCTAGGCCGTTCTAGTCATTCGTTTCGAGCATCCGAACTGCGAAAATTTTGAGTTTCTCAAGCGTTTCTTACCTCCAAACTGCCATATCTCGGGAACGGATTGAACAATCCGCAAAATTTCTGTTGCATCTGAAAGTAGAAACTCGCCCGATTACAACGGTAGGTGTAGTTTTCCCCTAGGCCGTTCTAGTTATTCGTTTCGAGCATCAGAACTGCGAAAATTTTGAGTTTCTCAAGCGTTTCTTACCTCCAAACTGCCATATCTCGCGAACGGATTGACCAATCCGCAAAATTTCTGTTGCATCTGAAAGTAGAAACTCGCCCGATTACAACGGTATGTGTAGTTTTCCCCTAGGCCCTTCCAGTTATTCGTTTCGAGCATCAGAACTGCGAAAATTTTGAGTTTCTCAAGCGTTTCTTACCTCCAAACTGCCATATCTCGCGAATGGGTTGACCAATCCGCAAAATTTCTGTTGCATTTGAAAGTAGAAACTCGCCCGATTACCACGGTATGCGCACTTTTCCCCTAGACCGTTCTAGTTATTCGTTTCGAGCATCAGAACTGCGAAAATTTTGAGTTTCTCAAGCGTTTCTTACCTCCAAACTGCCATATCTCGCGAATGGGTTGACCAATCCGCAAAATTTCTGTTGCATTTGAAAGTAGAAACTCGCCCGATTACAACGGTATGTGTAGTTTTCCCCTAGGCCGTTCTAGTTATTCGTTTCGAGCATCAGAAATGCGAAAATTTTGAGTTCCTCAAGCGTTTCTTACCTCCAAACTGCTATATCTCGCGAACGGATTGACCAATCCGCGTAATTTCTGTTGCATCCGAAAGTAGAAACTCGCTCGATTACAACGGTATGCATACTTCTCCCCTAGGCCGTTCTAGTCATTCGTTTCGAGCATCAGAACTGCGAAAATTTTGCGTTTCTCATGCGTTTCTTATCTCCAAACTGCCATATCTCGCGAACGGATTGACCAATCCCCAAAATTTCTGTTGCATCTGAAAGTAGAAACTCGCCCGATTACAACCGTATGCGCACTTTTCCCCTAGGCCGTTCTAGTTATTCGTTTCGAGCATCAGAACTGCGGAAATTTTGAGTTTCTCAAGCGTTTCTTACATCCAAACGGCCATATCTCGCGAACGGATTGACCAATCCGCATAATTTCTGTTGCACTTGAAAGTAGAAACTCGCCCGATTACAACCGTATGCGCACTTTTCCCCTATGCCGTTCTAGTTATTCGTTTCGAGCATCAGAACTGCGAAAATTTTGAGTTTCTCAAGTGTTTCTTATCTCCAAACTGCCATATCTCGCGAACGGATTGATCAATCCGCAAAATTTCTATTGCATCTGAAAGTAGAAGCTCGCCCGATTACAACGGTAGGTGTAGTTTTCCCCTAGGCCGTTCTAGTTATTCGTTTCGAGCATCAGAAATGCGAACATTTTGAGTTCCTCAAGCGTTTCTTACCTCCAAACTGCCATATCTCGCGAACGGATTGACCAATTCGCGTAATTTCTTTTGCATCCGAAAGTAGAAACTCGCCCGATTACAACGGTATTCGTACATCTCCCCTAGGCGGTTCTAGTCATTCGTTTCGAGCATCCGAACTGCGAAAATTTTGAGTTTCTCAAGCGTTTCTTACCTCCAAACTGCCATATCTCGCGAACGGATTGAACAATCCGCAAAATTTCTGTTGCATCTGAAAGTAGAAACTCGCCCGATTACAACGGTACGTGTAGTTTTCCCCTAGGCCGTTCTAGTTATTCGTTTCGAGCATCAGAACTGCGAAAATTTTGAGTTTCTCAAGCGTTTCTTACCTCCAAACTGCCATATCTCGCGAACGGATTGACCAATCCGCAAAATTTCTGTTGCATCTGAAAGTAGAAACTCGCCCGATTACAACGGTATGTGTAGTTTTCCCCTAGGCCCTTCCAGTTATTCGTTTCGAGCATCAGGACTGCGAAAATTTTGAGTTTCTCATGCGTTTCTTACCTCCAAACTGCCATATCTCGCGAATGGGTTGACCAATCCGCAAAATTTCTGTTGCATTTGAAAGTAGAAACTCGCCCGATTACAACGGTATGCGCACTTTTCCCCTAGACCGTTCTAGTTATTCGTTTCGAGCATCAGAAATGCGAAAATTTTGAGTTCCTCAAGCGTTTCTTACCTCCAAACTGCCATATCTCGCGAACGGATTGACCAATTCGCGTAATTTCTGTTGCATCCGAAAGTAGAAACTCGCCCGATTACAACGGTATGCGTACTTCTCACCTAGGCTGTTCTAGTCATTCGTTTCGAGCATCAGAACTGCGAAAATTTTGAGTTTCTCAAGCGTTTCTTACCTCCAAACTGCCATATCTCGCGAACGGATTGACCAATCCGCAAAATTTCTGTTGCATCTGAAAGTAGAAACTCGCCCGATTACAACGGTATGTGTAGTTTTCCCCTAGGCCCTTCCAGTTATTCGTTTCGAGCATCAGAACTGCGAAAATTTTGAGTTTCTCAAGCGTTTCTTACCTCCAAACTGCCATATCTCGCGAATGGGTTGACCAATCCGCAAAATTTCTGTTGCATTTGAAAGTAGAAACTCGCCCGATTACAACGGTATGCGCACTTTTCCCCTAGACCGTTCTAGTTATTCGTTTCGAGCATCAGAACTGCGAAAATTTTGAGTTTCTCAAGCGTTTCTTACCTCCAAACTGCCATATCTCGCGAATGGGTTGACCAATCCGCAAAATTTCTGTTGCATCTGAGAGTAGAAACTCGCCCGATTACAACGGTATGCGTACTTCTCCCCTAGGCCGTTCTAGTCATTCGTTTCGAGCATCAGAACTGCGAAAATTTTGAGTTTCTCAAGCGTTTCTTACCTCCAAACTGCCATACCTCGCGAACGGGTTGACCAATCTGCGTAATTTCTGTTGCATCCGAAAGTAGAAACTCGCCCGATTACAACGGTATGCGTACCTCTCCCCTAGGCCGTTCTAGTCATTCGTTTCGAGCATCAGAACTCCGAAAATTTTGAGTTTCTCAAGCGTTTCTTACCTCCAAACTGCCATATCTCGCGAATGGGTTGACCAATCCGCAAAATTTCTGTTGCATTTGAAAGTAGAAACTCGCCCGATTACAACGGTATGTGTAGTTTTCCCCTAGGCCGTTCCAGTTATTCGTTTCGAGCATCAGAACTGCGAAAATTTTGAGTTTCTCAAGCGTTTCTTACTTCCAAACTGCCATATCTCGCGAACGGATTGACCAATCCGCAAAATTTCTGTTGCATCTGAAAGTAGAAACTCGCCCGATTACAACGGTATGTGTAGTTTTCCCCTAGGCCCTTCCAGTTATTCGTTTCGAGCATCAGAACTGCGAAAATTTTGAGTTTCTCAAGCGTTTCTTACCTCCAAACTGCCATATCTCGCGAATGGGTTGACCAATCCGCAAAATTTCTGTTGGATTTGAAAGTAGAAACTCGCCCGATTACAACGGTATGTGTAGTTTTCCCCTAGGCCGTTGTAGTTATTCGTTTCGAGCATCAGAAATGCGAAAATTTTGAGTTCCTCAAGCGTTTCTTACCTCCAAACTGCCATATCTCGCGAACGGATTGACCAATTCGCGTAATTTCTGTTGCATCCGAAAGTAGAAACTCGCCCGATTACAACGGTATGCGTACTTCTCACCTAGGCTGTTCTAGTCATTCGTTTCGAGCATCAGAACTGCGAAAATTTTGAGTTTCTCATGCGTTTCTTACATCCAAACTGCCATATCTCGCGAACGGATTGACCAATCCGCAAAATTTCTGTTGCATCTGAAAGTAGAAACTCGCCCGATTACAACGGTATTGTGTAGTTTTCCCCTAGGCCTTCCAGTTATTCGTTTCGAGCATCAGAACTGCGAAAATTTTGAGTTTCTCAAGCGTTTCTTACCTCCAAACTGCCATATCTCGCGAATGGGTTGACCAATCCGCAAAATTTCTGTTGCATTTGAAAGTAGAAACTCGCCCGATTACAACGGTATGCGCACTTTTCCCCTAGACCGTTCTAGTTATTCGTTTCGAGCATCAGAACTGCGAAAATTTTGAGTTTCTCAAGCGTTTCTTACCTCCAAACTGCCATATCTCGCGAATGGGTTGACCAATCCGCAAAATTTCTGTTGCATCTGAGAGTAGAAACTCGCCCGATTACAACGGTATGCGTACTTCTCCCCTAGGCCGTTCTAGTCATTCGTTTCGAGCATCAGAACTGCGAAAATTTTGAGTTTCTCAAGCGTTTCTTACCTCCAAACTGCCATACCTCGCGAACGGGTTGACCAATCTGCGTAATTTCTGTTGCATCCGAAAGTAGAAACTCGCCCGATTACAACGGTATGCGTACCTCTCCCCTAGGCCGTTCTAGTCATTCGTTTCGAGCATCAGAACTCCGAAAATTTTGAGTTTCTCAAGCGTTTCTTACCTCCAAACTGCCATATCTCGCGAATGGGTTGACCAATCCGCAAAATTTCTGTTGCATTTGAAAGTAGAAACTCGCCCGATTACAACGGTATGTGTAGTTTTCCCCTAGGCCGTTCCAGTTATTCGTTTCAAGCATCAGAACTGCGAAAATTTTGAGTTTCTCAAGCGTTTCTTACTTCCAAACTGCCATATCTCGCGAACGGATTGACCAATCCGCAAAATTTCTGTTGCATCTGAATGTAGAAACTCGCCCGATTACAACGGTATGTGTAGTTTTCCCCTAGGCCCTTCCAGTTATTCGTTTCGTGCATCAGAACTGCGAAAATTTTGAGTTTCTCAAGCGTTTCTTACCTCCAAACTGCCATATCTCGCGAATGGATTGACCAATCCGCAAAATTTCTGTTGCATTTGAAAGTAGAAACTCGCCCGATTACAACGGTATGTGTAGTTTTCCCCTAGGCCGTTCTAGTTATTCGTTTCGAGCATCAGAAATGCGAAAATTTTGAGTTCCTCAAGCGTTTCTTACCTCCAAACTGCCATATCTCGCGAACGGATTGACCAATTCGCGTAATTTCTGTTGCATCCGAAAGTAGAAACTCGCCCGATTACAACGGTATGCGTACTTCTCACCTAGGCTGTTCTAGTCATTCGTTTCGAGCATCAGAACTGCGAAAATTTTGAGTTTCTCATGCGTTTCTTACTTCCAAACTGCCATATCTCGCGAACGGATTGACCAATCCGCAAAATTTCTGTTGCATCTGAAAGTAGAAACTCGCCCGATTACAACGGTATGTGTAGTTTTCCCCTAGGCCCTTCCAGTTATTCGTTTCGTGCATCAGAACTGCGAAAATTTTGAGTTTCTCAAGCGTTTCTTACCTCCAAACTGCCATATCTCGCGAATGGATTGACCAATCCGCAAAATTTCTGTTGCATTTGAAAGTAGAAACTCGCCCGATTACAACGGTATGCGCACTTTTCCCCTAGACCGTTCTAGTTATTCGTTTCGAGCATCAGAACTGCGAAAATTTTGAGTTTCTCAAGCGTTTCTTACCTCCAAACTGCCATATCTCGCGAATGGGTTGACCAATCCGCAAAATTTCTGTTGCATCTGAGAGTAGAAACTCGCCCGATTACAACGGTATGCGTACTTCTCCCCTAGGCCGTTCTAGTCATTCGTTTCGAGCATCAGAACTGCGAAAATTTTGAGTTTCTCAAGCGTTTCTTACCTCCAAACTGCCATATCTCGCGAACGGATTGACCAATCCGCAAAATTTCTGTTGCATCTGAAAGTAGAAACTCGCCCGATTACAACCGTATGCGCACTTTTCCCCTAGGCCTTTCTAGTTATTCGTTTCGAGCATCAGAACTGCGGAAATTTTGAGTTTCTCAAGCGTTTCTTACATCCAAACGGCCATATCTCGCGAACGGATTGACCAATCCGCATAATTTCTGTTGCACTTGAAAGTAGAAACTCGCCCGATTACAACCGTATGCGCACTTTTCCCCTATGCCGTTCTAGTTATTCGTTTCGAGCATCAGAACTGCGAAAATTTTGAGTTTCTCAAGTGTTTCTTATCTCCAAACTGCCATATCTCGCGAACGGATTGATCAATCCGCAAAATTTCTATTGCATCTGAAAGTAGAAGCTCGCCCGATTACAACGGTAGGTGTAGTTTTCCCCTAGGCCGTTCTAGTTATTCGTTTCGAGCATCAGAAATGCGAACATTTTGAGTTCCTCAAGCGTTTCTTACCTCCAAACTGCCATATCTCGCGAACGGATTGACCAATTCGCGTAATTTCTTTTGCATCCGAAAGTAGAAACTCGCCCGATTACAACGGTATGCGTACATCTCCCCTAGGCCGTTCTAGTCATTCGTTTCGAGCATCCGAACTGCGAAAATTTTGAGTTTCTCAAGCGTTTCTTACCTCCAAACTGCCATATCTCGCGAACGGATTGAACAATCCGCAAAATTTCTGTTGCATCTGAAAGTAGAAACTCGCCCGATTACAACGGTAGGTGTAGTTTTCCCCTAGGCCGTTCTAGTTATTCGTTTCGAGCATCAGAACTGCGAAAATTTTGAGTTTCTCAAGCGTTTCTTACCTCCAAACTGCCATATCTCGCGAACGGATTGACCAATCCGCAAAATTTCTGTTGCATCTGAGAGTAGAAACTCGCCCGATTACAACGGTATGTGTAGTTTTCCCCTAGGCCCTTCCAGTTATTCGTTTCGAACATCAGAACTGCGAAAATTTTGAGTTTCGCAAGCGTTTCTTACCTCCAAACTGCCATATCTCGCGAATGGGTTGACCAATCCGCAAAATTTCTGTTGCATTTGAAAGTAGAAACTCGCCCGATTACAACGGTATGCGCACTTTTCCCCTAGACCGTTCTAGTTATTCGTTTCGAGCATCAGAACTGCGAAAATTTTGAGTTTCTCAAGCGTTTCTTACCTCCAAACTGCCATATCTCGCGAATGGGTTGACCAATCCGCAAAATTTCTGTTGCATTTGAAAGTAGAAACTCGCCCGATTACAACGGTATGTGTAGTTTTCCCCTAGGCCGTTCTAGTTATTCGTTTCGAGCATCAGAAATGCGAAAATTTTGAGTTCCTCAAGCGTTTCTTACCTCCAAACTGCTATATCTCGCGAACGGATTGACCAATCCGCGTAATTTCTGTTGCATCCGAAAGTAGAAACTCGCTCGATTACAACGGTATGCGTACTTCTCCCCTAGGCCGTTCTAGTCATTCGTTTCGAGCATCAGAACTGCGAAAATTTTGCGTTTCTCATGCGTTTCTTACCTCCAAACTGCCATATCTCGCGAACGGATTGACCAATCCGCAAAATTTCTGTTGCATCTGAAAGTAGAAACTCGCCCGATTACAACCGTATGCGCACTTTTCCCCTATGCCGTTCTAGTTATTCGTTTCGAGCATCAGAACTGCGAAAATTTTGAGTTTCTCAAGTGTTTCTTATCTCCAAATTGCCATATCTCGCGAACGGATTGATCAATCCGCAAAATTTCTATTGCATCTGAAAGTAGAAGCTCGCCCGATTACAACGGTAGGTGTAGTTTTCCCCTAGGCCGTTCTAGTTATTCGTTTCGAGCATCAGAAATGCGATCATTTTGAGTTCCTCAAGCGTTTCTTACCTCCAAACTGCCATATCTCGCGAACGGATTGACCAATTCGCGTAATTTCTTTTGCATCCGAAAGTAGAAACTCGCCCGATTACAACGGTATGCGTACCTCTCCCCTAGGCCGTTCTAGTCATTCGTTTCGAGCATCAGAACTGCGAAAATTTTGAGTTTCTCAAGCGTTTCTTAGCTCCAAACTGCCATATCTCGCGAATGGGTTGACCAATCCGCAAAATTTCTGTTGCATTTGAAAGTAGAAACTCGCCCGATTACAACGGTATGTGTAGTTTTCCCCTAGGCCGTTCCAGTTATTCGTTTCGAGCATCAGAACTGCGAAAATTTTGAGTTTCTCAAGCGTTTCTTACTTCCAAACTGCCATATCTCGCGAACCGATTGACCAATCCGCAAAATTTCTGTTGCATCTGAAAGTAGAAACTCGCCCGATTACAACGGTATGTGTAGTTGTCCCCTAGGCCCTTCCAGTTATTCGTTTCGAGCATCAGAACTGCGAAAATTTTGAGTTTCTCAAGCGTTTCTTACCTCCAAACTGCCATATCTCGCGAATGGGTTGACCAATCCGCAAAATTTCTGTTGCATTTGAAAGTAGAAACTCGCCCGATTACAACGGTATGTGTAGTTTTCCCCTAGGCCGTTCTAGTTATTCGTTTCGAGCATCAGAAATGCGAAAATTTTGAGTTCCTCAAGCGTTTCTTACCTCCAAACTGCTATATCTCGCGAACGGATTGACCAATCCGCGTAATTTCTGTTGCATCCGAAAGTAGAAACTCGCTCGATTACAACGGTATGCGTACTTCTCCCCTAGGCCGTTCTAGTCATTCGTTTCGAGCATCAGAACTGCGAAAATTTTGCGTTTCTCATGCGTTTCTTACCTCCAAACTGCCATATCTCGCGAACGGATTGACCAATCCGCAAAATTTCTGTTGCATCTGAAAGTAGAAACTCGCCCGATTACAACCGTATGCGCACTTTTCCCCTAGGCCGTTCTAGTTATTCGTTTCGAGCATCAGAACTGCGGAAATTTTGAGTTTCTCAAGCGTTTCTTACATCCAAACGGCCATATCTCGCGAACGGATTGACCAATCCGCATAATTTCTGTTGCACTTGAAAGTAGAAACTCGCCCGATTACAACCGTATGCGCACTTTTCCCCTATGCCGTTCTAGTTATTCGTTTCGAGCATCAGAACTGCGAAAATTTTGAGTTTCTCAAGTGTTTCTTATCTCCAAACTGCCATATCTCGCGAACGGATTGATCAATCCGCAAAATTTCTATTGCATCTGAAAGTAGAAGCTCGCCCGATTACAACGGTAGGTGTAGTTTTCCCCTAGGCCGTTCTAGTTATTCGTTTCGAGCATCAGAAATGCGAACATTTTGAGTTCCTCAAGCGTTTCTTACCTCCAAACTGCCATATCTCGCGAACGGATTGACCAATTCGCGTAATTTCTTTTGCATCCGAAAGTAGAAACTCGCTCGATTACAACGGTATGCGTACTTCTCCCCTAGGCCGTTCTAGTCATTCGTTTCGAGCATCAGAACTGCGAAAATTTTGAGTTCCTCAAGCGTTTCTTACCTCCAAACTGCTATATCTCGCGAACGGATTGACCAATCCGCGTAATTTCTGTTGCATCCGAAAGTAGAAACTCGCTCGATTACAACGGTATGCGTACTTCTCCCCTAGGCCGTTCTAGTCATTCGTTACGAGCATCAGAACTGCGAAAATTTTGCGTTTCTCATGCGTTTCTTACCTCCAAACTGCCATATCTCGCGAACGGATTGACCAATCCGCAAAATTTCTGTTGCATCTGAAAGTAGAAACTCGCCCGATTACAACCGTATGCGCACTTTTCCCCTAGGCCGTTCTAGTTATTCGTTTCGAGCATCAGAACTGCGGAAATTTTGAGTTTCTCAAGCGTTTCTTAAATCCAAACGGCCATATCTCGCGAACGGATTGACCAATCCGCATAATTTCTGTTGCACTTGAAAGTAGAAACTCGCCCGATTACAACCGTATGCGCACTTTTCCCCTGTGCCGTTCTAGTTATTCGTTTCGAGCATCAGAACTGCGAAAATTTTGAGTTTCTCAAGTGTTTCTTATCTCCAAACTGCCATATCTCGCGAACGGATTGATCAATCCGCAAAATTTCTATTGCATCTGAAAGTAGAAGCTCGCCCGATTACAACGGTAGGTGTAGTTTTCCCCTAGGCCGTTCTGGTTATTCGTTTCGAGCATCAGAAATGCGAACATTTTGAGTTCCTCAAGCGTTTCTTACCTCCAAACTGCCATATCTCGCGAACGGATTGACCAATTCGCGTAATTTCTTTTGCATCCGAAAGTAGAAACTCGCTCGATTACAACGGTATGCGTACTTCTCCCCTAGGCCGTTCTAGTCATTCGTTTCGAGCATCAGAACTTCGAAAATTTTGAGTTCCTCAAGCGTTTCTTACCTCCAAACTGCTATATCTCGCGAACGGATTGACCAATCCGCGTAATTTCTGTTGCATCCGAAAGTAGAAACTCGCTCGATTACAACGGTATGCGTACTTCTCCCCTAGGCCGTTCTAGTCATTCGTTTCGAGCATCAGAACTGCGAAAATTTTGCGTTTCTCATGCGTTTCTTACCTCCAAACTGCCATATCTCGCGAACGGATTGACCAATCCGCAAAATTTCTGTTGCATCTGAAAGTAGAAACTCGCCCGATTACAACCGTATGCGCACTTTTCCCCTAGGCCGTTCTAGTTATTCGTTTCGAGCATCAGAACTGCGGAAATTTTGAGTTTCTCAAGCGTTTCTTACATCCAAACGGCCATATCTCGCGAACGGATTGACCAATCCGCATAATTTCTGTTGCACTTGAAAGTAGAAACACGCCCGATTACAACCGTATGCGAACTTTTCCCCTATGCCGTTCTAGTTATTCGTTTCGAGCATCAGAACTGCGAAAATTTTGAGTTTCTCAAGCGTTTCTTACCTCCAAACTGCCATATCTCGCGAACGGATTGACCAATCCGCAAAATTTCTGTTGCATCTGAAAGTAGAAACTCGCCCGATTACAACGGTATGTGTAGTTTTCCCCTAGGCCCTTCCAGTTATTCGTTTCGAGCATCAGAACTGCGAAAATTTTGAGTTTCTCAAGCGTTTCTTACCTCCAAACTGCCATATCTCGCGAATGGGTTGACGAATCCGCAAAATTTCTGTTGCATTTGAAAGTAGAAACTCGCCCGATTACAACGGTATGCGCACTTTTCCCCTAGACCGTTCTAGTTATTCGTTTCGAGCATCAGAACTCCGAAAATTTTGAGTTTCTCAAGCGTTTCTTACCTCCAAACTGCCATATCTCGCGAATGGGTTGACCAATCCGCAAAATTTCTGTTGCATTTGAAAGTAGAAACTCGCCCGATTACAACGGTATGTGTAGTTTTCCCCTAGGCCGTTCCAGTTATTCGTTTCGAGCATCAGAACTGCGAAAATTTTGAGTTTCTCAAGCGTTTCTTACTTCCAAACTGCCATATCTCGCGAACGGATTGACCAATCCGCAAAATTTCTGTTGCATCTGAAAGTAGAAACTCGCCCGATTACAACGGTATGTGTAGTTTTCCCCTAGGCCCTTCCAGTTATTCGTTTCGAGCATCAGAACTGCGAAAATTTTGAGTTTCTCAAGCGTTTCTTACCTCCAAACTGCCATATCTCGCGAATGGGTTGACCAATCCGCAAAATTTCTGTTGCATTTGAAAGTAGAAACTCGCCCGATTACAACGGTATGTGTAGTTTTCCCCTAGGCCGTTCTAGTTATTCGTTTCGAGCATCAGAAATGCGAAAATTTTGAGTTCCTCAAGCGTTTCTTACCTCCAAACTGCCATATCTCGCGAACGGATTGACCAATTCGCGTAATTTCTGTTGCATCCGAAAGTAGAAACTCGCCCGATTACAACGGTATGCGTACTTCTCACCTAGGCTGTTCTAGTCATTCGTTTCAAGCATCAGAACTGCGAAAATTTTGAGTTTCTCATGCGTTTCTTACTTCCAAACTGCCATATCTCGCGAACGGATTGACCAATCCGCAAAATTTCTGTTGCATCTGAAAGTAGAAACTCGCCCGATTACAACGGTATTGTGTAGTTTTCCCCTAGGCCTTCCAGTTATTCGTTTCGAGCATCAGAACTGCGAAAATTTTGAGTTTCTCAAGCGTTTCTTACCTCCAAACTGCCATATCTCGCGAATGGGTTGACCAATCCGCAAAATTTCTGTTGCATCTGAAAGTAGAAACTCGCCCGATTACAACGGTATGCGCACTTTTCCCCTAGACCGTTCTAGTTATTCGTTTCGAGCATCAGAACTGCGAAAATTTTGAGTTTCTCAAGCGTTTCTTACCTCCAAACTGCCATATCTCGCGAATGGGTTGACCAATCCGCAAAATTTCTGTTGCATCTGAGAGTAGAAACTCGCCCGATTACAACGGTATGCGTACTTCTCCCCTAGGCCGTTCTAGTCATTCGTTTCGAGCATCAGAACTGCGAAAATTTTGAGTTTCTCAAGCGTTTCTTACCTCCAAACTGCCATACCTCGCGAACGGGTTGACCAATCTGCGTAATTTCTGTTGCATCCGAAAGTAGAAACTCGCCCGATTACAACGGTATGCGTACCTCTCCCCTAGGCCGTTCTAGTCATTCGTTTCGAGCATCAGAACTCCGAAAATTTTGAGTTTCTCAAGCGTTTCTTACCTCCAAACTGCCATATCTCGCGAATGGGTTGACCAATCCGCAAAATTTCTGTTGCATTTGAAAGTAGAAACTCGCCCGATTACAACGGTATGTGTAGTTTTCCCCTAGGCCCTTCCAGTTATTCGTTTCGAGCATCAGAACTGCGAAAATTTTGAGTTTCTCAAGCGTTTCTTACTTCCAAACTGCCATATCTCGCGAACGGATTGACCAATCCGCAAAATTTCTGTTGCATCTGAAAGTAGAAACTCGCCCGATTACAACGGTATGTGTAGTTTTCCCCTAGGCCCTTCCAGTTATTCGTGTCGAGCATCAGAACTGCGAAAATTTTGAGTTTCTCAAGCGTTTCTTACCTCCAAACTGCCATATCTCGCGAATGGGTTGACCAATCCGCAAAATTTCTGTTGCATCTGAGAGTAGAAACTCGCCCGATTACAACGGTATGCGTACTTCTCCCCTAGGCCGTTCTAGTCATTCGTTTCGAGCATCAGAACTGCGAAAATTTTGAGTTTCTCAAGCGTTTCTTACCTCCAAACTGCCATACCTCGCGAACGGGTTGACCAATCTGCGTAATTTCTGTTGCATCCGAAAGTAGAAACTCGCCCGATTACAACGGTATGCGTACCTCTCCCCTAGGCCGTTCTAGTCATTCGTTTCGAGCATCAGAACTCCGAAAATTTTGAGTTTCTCAAGCGTTTCTTACCTCCAAACTGCCATATCTCGCGAATGGGTTGACCAATCCGCAAAATTTCTGTTGCATTTGAAAGTAGAAACTCGCCCGATTACAACGGTATGTGTAGTTTTCCCCTAGGCCCTTCCAGTTATTCGTTTCGAGCATCAGAACTGCGAAAATTTTTAGTTTCTCAAGCGTTTCTTACCTCCAAACTGCCATATCTCGCGAATGGGTTGACCAATCCGCAAAATTTCTGTTGCATTTGAAAGTAGAAACTCGCCCGATTACAACGGTATGCGTAGTTTTCCCCTAGGCCGTTCTAGTTATTCGTTTCGAGCATCAGAAATGCGAAAATTTTGAGTTCCTCAAGCGTTTCTTACCTCCAAACTGCCATATCTCGCGAACGGATTGACCAATTCGCGTAATTTCTGTTGCATCCGAAAGTAGAAACTCGCCCGATTACAATGGTATGCGTACTTCTCACCTAGGCTGTTGTAGTCATTCGTTTCAAGCATCAGAACTGCGAAAATTTTGAGTTTCTCATGCGTTTCTTACTTCCAAACTGCCATATCTCGCGAACGGATTGACCAATCCGCAAAATTTCTGTTGCATCTGAAAGTAGAAACTCGCCCGATTACAACGGTATTGTGTAGTTTTCCCCTAGGCCTTCCAGTTATTCGTTTCGAGCATCAGAACTGCGAATATTTTGAGTTTCTCAAGCGTTTCTTACCTCCAAACTGCCATATCTCGCGAATGGGTTGACCAATCCGCAAAATTTCTGTTGCATTTGAAAGTAGAAACTCGCCCGATTACAACGGTATGCGCTCTTTTCCCCTAGACCGTTCTAGTTATTCGTTTCGAGCATCAGAACTGCGAAAATTTTGGGTTTCTCAAGCGTTTCTTACCTCCAAACTGCCATATCTCGCGAATGGGTTGACCAATCCGCAAAATTTCTGTTGCATCTGAGAGTAGAAACTCGCCCGATTACAACGGTATGCGTACTTCTCCCCTAGGCCGTTCTAGTCATTCGTTTCGAGCATCAGAACTGCGAAAATTTTGAGTTTCTCAAGCGTTTCTTACCTCCAAACTGCCATACCTCGCGAACGGGTTGACCAATCTGCGTAATTTCTGTTGCATCCGAAAGTAGAAACTCGCCCGATTACAACGGTATGCGTACCTCTCCCCTAGGCCGTTCTAGTCATTCGTTTCGAGCATCAGAACTCCGAAAATTTTGAGTTTCTCAAGCGTTTCTTACCTCCAAACTGCCATATCTCGCGAATGGGTTGACCAATCCGCAAAATTTCTGTTGCATTTGAAAGTAGAAACTCGCCCGATTACAACGGTATGTGTAGTTTTCCCCTAGGCCGTTCCAGTTATTCGTTTCGAGCATCAGAACTGCGAAAATTTTGAGTTTCTCAAGCGTTTCTTACTTCCAAACTGCCATATCTCGCGAACGGATTGACCAATCCGCAAAATTTCTGTTGCATCTGAAAGTAGAAACTCGCCCGATTACAACGGTATGTGTAGTTTTCCCCTAGGCCCTTCCAGTTATTCGTGTCGAGCATCAGAACTGCGAAAATTTTGAGTTTCTCAAGCGTTTCTTACCTCCAAACTGCCATATCTCGCGAATGGGTTGACCAATCCGCAAAATTTCTGTTGCATTTGAAAGTAGAAACTCGCCCGATTACAACGGTATGTGTAGTTTTCCCCTAGGCCGTTCTAGTTATTCGTTTCGAGCATCAGAAATGCGAAAATTTTGAGTTCCTCAAGCGTTTCTTACCTCCAAACTGCCATATCTCGCGAACGGATTGACCAATTCGCGTAATTTCTGTTGCATCCGAAAGTAGAAACTCGCCCGATTACAACGGTATGCGTACTTCTCACCTAGGCTGTTCTAGTCATTCGTTTCGAGCATCAGAACTGCGAAAATTTTGAGTTTCTCATGCGTTTCTTACTTCCAAACTGCCATATCTCGCGAACGGATTGACCAATCCGCAAAATTTCTGTTGCATCTGAAAGTAGAAACTCGCCCGATTACAACGGTATGTGTAGTTTTCCCCTAGGCCTTCCAGTTATTCGTTTCGAGCATCAGAACTGCGAAAATTTTGAGTTTCTCAAGTGTTTCTTATCTCCAAACTGCCATATCTCGCGAACGGATTGATCAATCCGCAAAATTTCTATTGCATCTGAAAGTAGAAGCTCGCCCGATTACAACGGTAGGTGTAGTTTTCCCCTAGGCCGTTCTAGTTATTCGTTTCGAGCATCAGAAATGCGAACATTTTGAGTTCCTCAAGCGTTTCTTACCTCCAAACTGCCATATCTCGCGAACGGATTGACCAATTCGCGTAATTTCTTTTGCATCCGAAAGTAGAAACTCGCCCGATTACAACGGTATGCGTACATCTCCCCTAGGCCGTTCTAGTCATTCGTTTCGAGCATCCGAACTGCGAAAATTTTGAGTTTCTCAAGCGTTTCTTACCTCCAAACTGCCATATCTCGCGAACGGATTGAACAATCCGCAAAATTTCTGTTGCATCTGAAAGTAGAAACTCGCCCGATTACAACGGTAGGTGTAGTTTTCCCGTAGGCCCTTCCAGTTATTCGTTTCGAGCACCAGAACTGCGAAAATTTTGAGTTTCTCAAGCGTTTCTTACCTCCAAACTGCCATATCTCGCGAATGGGTTGACCAATCCGCAAAATTTCTGTTGCATTTGAAAGTAGAAACTCGCCCGATTACAACGGTATGCGCACTTTTCCCCTAGACCGTTCTAGTTATTCGTTTCGAGCATCAGAACTGCGAAAATTTTGAGTTTCTCAAGCGTTTCTTACCTCCAAACTGCCATATCTCGCGAATGGGTTGACCAATCCGCAAAATTTCTGTTGCATCTGAGAGTAGAAACTCGCCCGATTACAACGGTATGCGTACTTCTCCCCTAGGCCGTTCTAGTCATTCGTTTCGAGCATCAGAACTGCGAAAATTTTGAGTTTCTCAAGCGTTTCTTACCTCCAAACTGCCATACCTCGCGAACGGGTTGACCAATCTGCGTAATTTCTGTTGCATCCGAAAGTAGAAACTCGCCCGATTACAACGGTATGCGTACCTCTCCCCTAGGCCGTTCTAGTCATTCGTTTCGAGCATCAGAACTTCGAAAATTTTGAGTTTCTCAAGCGTTTCTTACCTCCAAACTGCCATATCTCGCGAATGGGTTGACCAATCCGCAAAATTTCTGTTGCATTTGAAAGTAGAAACTCGCCCGATTACAACGGTATGTGTAGTTTTCCCCTAGGCCGTTCCAGTTATTCGTTTCGAGCATCAGAACTGCGAAAATTTTGAGTTTCTCAAGCGTTTCTTACTTCCAAACTGCCATATCTCGCGAACGGATTGACCAATCCGCAAAATTTGTGTTGCATCTGAAAGTAGAAACTCGCCCGATTACAACGGTATGTGTAGTTTTCCCCTAGGCCCTTCCAGTTATTCGTTTCGAGCATCAGAACTGCGAAAATTTTGAGTTTCTCAAGCGTTTCTTACCTCCAAACTGCCATATCTCGCGAACGGATTGAGCAATCCGCAAAATTTCTGTTGCATCTGAAAGTAGAAACTCGCCCGATTACAACGGTATGTGTAGTTTTCCCCTAGGCCTTCCAGTTATTCGTTTCGAGCATCAGAACTGCGAAAATTTTGAGTTTCTCAAGTGTTTCTTATCTCCAAACTGCCATATCTCGCGAACGGATTGATCAATCCGCAAAATTTCTATTGCATCTGAAAGTAGAAGCTCGCCCGATTACAACGGTAGGTGTAGTTTTCCCCTAGGCCGTTCTAGTTATTCGTTTCGAGCATCAGAAATGCGAACATTTTGAGTTCCTCAAGCGTTTCTTACCTCCAAACTGCCATATCTCGCGAACGGATTGACCAATTCGCGTAATTTCTTTTGCATCCGAAAGTAGAAACTCGCCCGATTACAACGGTATGCGTACATCTCCCCTAGGCCGTTCTAGTCATTCGTTTCGAGCATCCGAACTGCGAAAATTTTGAGTTTCTCAAGCGTTTCTTACCTCCAAACTGCCATATCTCGCGAACGGATTGAACAATCCGCAAAATTTCTGTTGCATCTGAAAGTAGAAACTCGCCCGATTACAACGGTAGGTGTAGTTTTCCCCTAGGCCCTTCTAGTTATTCGTTTCGAGCATCAGAACTGCGAAAATTTTGAGTTTCTCAAGCGTTTCTTACCTCCAAACTGCCATATCTCGCGAACGGATTGACCAATCCGCAAAATTTCTGTTGCATCTGAAAGTAGAAACTCGCCCGATTACAACGGTATGTGTAGTTTTCCCCTAGGCCCTTCCAGTTATTCGTTTCGAGCATCAGAACTGCGAAAATTTTGAGTTTCTCAAGCGTTTCTTACCTCCAAACTGCCATATCTCGCGAATGGGTTGACCAATCCGCAAAATTTCTGTTGCATTTGAAAGTAGAAACTCGCCCGATTACAACGGTATGCGCACTTTTCCCCTAGACCGTTCTAGTTATTCGTTTCGAGCATCAGAACTGCGAAAATTTTGAGTTTCTCAAGCGTTTCTTACCTCCAAACTGCCATATCTCGCGAATGGGTTGACCAATCCCCAAAATTTCTGTTGCATCTGAGAGTAGAAACTCGCCCGATTACAACGGTATGCGTACTTCTCCCCTAGGCCGTTCTAGTCATTCGTTTCGAGCATCAGAACTGCGAAAATTTTGAGTTTCTCAAGCGTTTCTTACCTCCAAACTGCCATACCTCGCGAACGGGTTGACCAATCTGCGTAATTTCTGTTGCATCCGAAAGTAGAAACTCGCCCGATTACAACGGTATGCGTACCTCTCCCCTAGGCCGTTCTAGTCATTCGTTTCGAGCATCAGAACTGCGAAAATTTTGCGTTTCTCATGCGTTTCTTACCTCCAAACTGCCATATCTCGCGAACGGATTGACCAATCCGCAAAATTTCTGTTGCATCTGAAAGTAGAAACTCGCCCGATTACAACGGTATGCGTACCTCTCCCCTAGGCCGTTCTAGTCATTCGTTTCGAGCATCAGAACTGCGAAAATTTTGAGTTTCTCAAGCGTTTCTTACCTCCAAACTGCCATATCTCGCGAATGGGTTGACCAATCCGCAAAATTTCTGTTGCATTTGAAAGTAGAAACTCGCCCGATTACAACGGTATGTGTAGTTTTCCCCTAGGCCGTTCCAGTTATTCGTTTCGAGCATCAGAACTGCGAAAATTTTGAGTTTCTCAAGTGTTTCTTATCTCCAAACTGCCATATCTCGCGAACGGATTGATCAATCCGCAAAATTTCTATTGCATCTGAAAGTAGAAGCTCGCCCGATTACAACGGTAGGTGTAGTTTTCCCCTAGGCCGTTCTAGTTATTCGTTTCGAGCATCAGAAATGCGAACATTTTGAGTTCCTCAAGCGTTTCTTACCTCCAAACTGCCATATCTCGCGAACGGATTGACCAATTCGCGTAATTTCTTTTGCATCCGAAAGTAGAAACTCGCCCGATTACAACGGTATGCGTACATCTCCCCTAGGCCGTTCTAGTCATTCGTTTCGAGCATCCGAACTGCGAAAATTTTGAGTTTCTCAAGCGTTTCTTACCTCCAAACTGCCATATCTCGCGAACGGATTGAACAATCCGCAAAATTTCTGTTGCATCTGAAAGTAGAAACTCGCCCGATTACAACGGTAGGTGTAGTTTTCCCGTAGGCCGTTCTAGTTATTCGTTTCGAGCATCAGAACTGCGAAAATTTTGAGTTTCTCAAGCGTTTCTTACCTCCAAACTGCCATATCTCGCGAACGGATTGACCAATCCGCAAAATTTCTGTTGCATCTGAAAGTAGAAACTCGCCCGATTACAACGGTATGTGTAGTTTTCCCCTAGGCCCTTCCAGTTATTCGTTTCGAGCACCAGAACTGCGAAAATTTTGAGTTTCTCAAGCGTTTCTTACCTCCAAACTGCCATATCTCGCGAATGGGTTGACCAATCCGCAAAATTTCTGTTGCATTTGAAAGTAGAAACTCGCCCGATTACAACGGTATGCGCACTTTTCCCCTAGACCGTTCTAGTTATTCGTTTCGAGCATCAGAACTGCGAAAATTTTGAGTTTCTCAAGCGTTTCTTACCTCCAAACTGCCATATCTCGCGAATGGGTTGACCAATCCGCAAAATTTCTGTTGCATCTGAGAGTAGAAACTCGCCCGATTACAACGGTATGCGTACTTCTCCCCTAGGCCGTTCTAGTCATTCGTTTCGAGCATCAGAACTGCGAAAATTTTGAGTTTCTCAAGCGTTTCTTACCTCCAAACTGCCATACCTCGCGAACGGGTTGACCAATCTGCGTAATTTCTGTTGCATCCGAAAGTAGAAACTCGCCCGATTACAACGGTATGCGTACCTCTCCCCTAGGCCGTTCTAGTCATTCGTTTCGAGCATCAGAACTCCGAAAATTTTGAGTTTCTCAAGCGTTTCTTACCTCCAAACTGCCATATCTCGCGAATGGGTTGACCAATCCGCAAAATTTCTGTTGCATTTGAAAGTAGAAACTCGCCCGATTACAACGGTATGTGTAGTTTTCCCCTAGGCCGTTCCAGTTATTCGTTTCGAGCATCAGAACTGCGAAAATTTTGAGTTTCTCAAGCGTTTCTTACTTCCAAACTGCCATATCTCGCGAACGGATTGACCAATCCGCAAAATTTGTGTTGCATCTGAAAGTAGAAACTCGCCCGATTACAACGGTATGTGTAGTTTTCCCCTAGGCCCTTCCAGTTATTCGTTTCGAGCATCAGAACTGCGAAAATTTTGAGTTTCTCAAGCGTTTCTTACCTCCAAACTGCCATATCTCGCGAACGGATTGACCAATCCGCAAAATTTCTGTTGCATCTGAAAGTAGAAACTCGCCCGATTACAACGGTATGTGTAGTTTTCCCCTAGGCCTTCCAGTTATTCGTTTCGAGCATCAGAACTGCGAAAATTTTGAGTTTCTCAAGTGTTTCTTATCTCCAAACTGCCATATCTCGCGAACGGATTGATCAATCCGCAAAATTTCTATTGCATCTGAAAGTAGAAGCTCGCCCGATTACAACGGTAGGTGTAGTTTTCCCCTAGGCCGTTCTAGTTATTCGTTTCGAGCATCAGAAATGCGAACATTTTGAGTTCCTCAAGCGTTTCTTACCTCCAAACTGCCATATCTCGCGAACGGATTGACCAATTCGCGTAATTTCTTTTGCATCCGAAAGTAGAAACTCGCCCGATTACAACGGTATGCGTACATCTCCCCTAGGCCGTTCTAGTCATTCGTTTCGAGCATCCGAACTGCGAAAATTTTGAGTTTCTCAAGCGTTTCTTACCTCCAAACTGCCATATCTCGCGAACGGATTGAACAATCCGCAAAATTTCTGTTGCATCTGAAAGTAGAAACTCGCCCGATTACAACGGTAGGTGTAGTTTTCCCCTAGGCCCTTCTAGTTATTCGTTTCGAGCATCAGAACTGCGAAAATTTTGAGTTTCTCAAGCGTTTCTTACCTCCAAACTGCCATATCTCGCGAACGGATTGACCAATCCGCAAAATTTCTGTTGCATCTGAAAGTAGAAACTCGCCCGATTACAACGGTATGTGTAGTTTTCCCCTAGGCCCTTCCAGTTATTCGTTTCGAGCATCAGAACTGCGAAAATTTTGAGTTTCTCAAGCGTTTCTTACCTCCAAACTGCCATATCTCGCGAATGGGTTGACCAATCCGCAAAATTTCTGTTGCATTTGAAAGTAGAAACTCGCCCGATTACAACGGTATGCGCACTTTTCCCCTAGACCGTTCTAGTTATTCGTTTCGAGCATCAGAACTGCGAAAATTTTGAGTTTCTCAAGCGTTTCTTACCTCCAAACTGCCATATCTCGCGAATGGGTTGACCAATCCCCAAAATTTCTGTTGCATCTGAGAGTAGAAACTCGCCCGATTACAACGGTATGCGTACTTCTCCCCTAGGCCGTTCTAGTCATTCGTTTCGAGCATCAGAACTGCGAAAATTTTGAGTTTCTCAAGCGTTTCTTACCTCCAAACTGCCATACCTCGCGAACGGGTTGACCAATCTGCGTAATTTCTGTTGCATCCGAAAGTAGAAACTCGCCCGATTACAACGGTATGCGTACCTCTCCCCTAGGCCGTTCTAGTCATTCGTTTCGAGCATCAGAACTGCGAAAATTTTGCGTTTCTCATGCGTTTCTTACCTCCAAACTGCCATATCTCGCGAACGGATTGACCAATCCGCAAAATTTCTGTTGCATCTGAAAGTAGAAACTCGCCCGATTACAACGGTATGCGTACCTCTCCCCTAGGCCGTTCTAGTCATTCGTTTCGAGCATCAGAACTGCGAAAATTTTGAGTTTCTCAAGCGTTTCTTACCTCCAAACTGCCATATCTCGCGAATGGGTTGACCAATCCGCAAAATTTCTGTTGCATTTGAAAGTAGAAACTCGCCCGATTACAACGGTATGTGTAGTTTTCCCCTAGGCCGTTCCAGTTATTCGTTTCGAGCATCAGAACTGCGAAAATTTTGAGTTTCTCAAGCGTTTCTTACTTCCAAACTGCCATATCTCGCGAACGGATTGACCAATCCGCAAAATTTCTGTTGCATCTGAAAGTAGAAACTCGCCCGATTACAACGGTATGTGTAGTTGTCCCCTAGGCCCTTCCAGTTATTCGTTTCGAGCATCAGAACTGCGAAAATTTTGAGTTTCTCAAGCGTTTCTTACCTCCAAACTGCCATATCTCGCGAATGGGTTGACCAATCCGCAAAATTTCTGTTGCATTTGAAAGTAGAAACTCGCCCGATTACAACGGTATGTGTAGTTTTCCCCTAGGCCGTTCTAGTTATTCGTTTCGAGCATCAGAAATGCGAAAATTTTGAGTTCCTCAAGCGTTTCTTACCTCCAAACTGCTATATCTCGCGAACGGATTGACCAATCCGCGTAATTTCTGTTGCATCCGAAAGTAGAAACTCGCTCGATTACAACGGTATGCGTACTTCTCCCCTAGGCCGTTCTAGTCATTCGTTTCGAGCATCAGAACTGCGAAAATTTTGCGTTTCTCATGCGTTTCTTACCTCCAAACTGCCATATCTCGCGAACGGATTGACCAATCCGCAAAATTTCTGTTGCATCTGAAAGTAGAAACTCGCCCGATTACAACCGTATGCGCACTTTTCCCCTAGGCCGTTCTAGTTATTCGTTTCGAGCATCAGAACTGCGGAAATTTTGAGTTTCTCAAGCGTTTCTTACATCCAAACGGCCATATCTCGCGAACGGATTGACCAATCCGCATAATTTCTGTTGCACATGAAAGTAGAAACTCGCCCGATTACAACCGTATGCGCACTTTTCCCCTATGCCGTTCTAGTTATTCGTTTCGAGCATCAGAACTGCGAAAATTTTGAGTTTCTCAAGTGTTTCTTATCTCCAAACTGCCATATCTCGCGAACGGATTGATCAATCCGCAAAATTTCTATTGCATCTGAAAGTAGAAGCTCGCCCGATTACAACGGTAGGTGTAGTTTTCCCCTAGGCCGTTCTAGTTATTCGTTTCGAGCATCAGAAATGCGAACATTTTGAGTTCCTCAAGCGTTTCTTACCTCCAAACTGCCATATCTCGCGAACGGATTGACCAATTCGCGTAATTTCTTTTGCATCCGAAAGTAGAAACTCGCCCGATTACAACGGTATGCGTACATCTCCCCTGGGCCGTTCTAGTCATTCGTTTCGAGCATCCGAACTGCGAAAATTTTGAGTTTCTCAAGCGTTTCTTACCTCCAAACTGCCATATCTCGCGAACGGATTGAACAATCCGCAAAATTTCTGTTGCATCTGAAAGTAGAAACTCGCCCGATTACAACGGTAGGTGTAGTTTTCCCCTAGGCCGTTCTAGTTATTAGTTTCGAGAATCAGAACTGCGAAAATTTTGAGTTTCTCAAGCGTTTCTTACCTCCAAACTGCCATATCTCGCGAACGGATTGACCAATCCGCAAAATTTCTGTTGCATCTGAAAGTAGAAACTCGCCCGATTACAACGGTATGTGTAGTTTTCCCCTAGGCCCTTCCAGTTATTCGTTTCGAGCATCAGAACTGCGAAAATTTTGAGTTTCTCTAGCGTTTCTTACCTCCAAACTGCCATATCTCGCGAACGGATTGATCAATCCGCAAAATTTCTGTTGCATCTGAAAGTAGAAACTCGCCCGATTACAACGGTATGTGTAGTTTTCCCCTAGGCCCTTCCAGTTATTCGTTTCGAGCATCAGAACTGCGAAAATTTTGAGTTTCTCAAGCGTTTCTTACCTCCAAACTGCCATATCTCGCGAATGGGTTGACCAATCCGCAAAATTTCTGTTGCATTTGAGAGTAGAAACTCATCCGATTACAACGGTATGCGTACTTCTCCCCTAGGCCGTTCTAGTCATTCGTTTCGAGCATCAGAACTGCGAAAATTTTGAGTTTCTCAAGCGTTTCTTACCTCCAAACTGCCATACCTCGCGAACGGGTTGACCAATCTGCGTAATTTCTGTTGCATCCGAAAGTAGAAACTCGCCCGATTACAACGGTATGCGTACTTCTCACCTAGGCTGTTCTAGTCATTCGTTTCGAGCATCAGAACTGCGAAAATTTTGAGTTTCTCATGCGTTTCTTACTTCCAAACTGCCATATCTCGCGAACGGATTGACCAATCCGCAAAATTTCTGTTGCATCTGAAAGTAGAAACTCGCCCGATTACAACGGTATTGTGTAGTTTTCCCCTAGGCCTTCCAGTTATTCGTTTCGAGCATCAGAACTGCGAAAATTTTGAGTTTCTCAAGCGTTTCTTACCTCCAAACTGCCATATCTCGCGAATGGGTTGACCGATCCGCAAAATTTCTGTTGCATTTGAAAGTAGAAACTCGCCCGATTACAACGGTATGCGCACTTTTCCCCTAGACCGTTCTAGTTATTCGTTTCGAGCAACAGAACTGCGAAAATTTTGAGTTTCTCAAGCGTTTCTTACCTCCAAACTGCCATATCTCGCGAATGGGTTGACCAATCCGCAAAATTTCTGTTGCATCTGAGAGTAGAAACTCGCCCGATTACAACGGTATGCGTACTTCTCCCCTAGGCCGTTCTAGTCATTCGTTTCGAGCATCAGAACTGCGAAAATTTTGAGTTTCTCAAGCGTTTCTTACCTCCAAACTGCCATACCTCGCGAACGTGTTGACCAATCTGCGTAATTTCTGTTGCATCCGAAAGTAGAAACTCGCCCGATTACAACGGTATGCGTACCTCTCCCCTAGGCCGTTCTAGTCATTCGTTTCGAGCATCAGAACTCCGAAAATTTTGAGTTTCTCAAGCGTTTCTTACCTCCAAACTGCCATATCTCGCGAATGGGTTGACCAGTCCGCAAAATTTCTGTTGCATTTGAAAGTAGAAACTCGCCCGATTACAACGGTATGTGTAGTTTTCCCCTAGGCCGTTCCAGTTATTCGTTTCGAGCATCAGAACTGCGAAAATTTTGAGTTTCTCAAGCGTTTCTTACTTCCAAACTGCCATATCTCGCGAACGGATTGACCAATCCGCAAAATTTCTGTTGCATCTGAAAGTAGAAACTCGCCCGATTACAACGGTATGTGTAGTTTTCCCCTAGGCCCTTCCAGTTATTCGTTTCGAGCATCAGAACTGCGAAAATTTTGAGTTTCTCAAGCGTTTCTTACCTCCAAACTGCCATATCTCGCGAATGGGTTGACCAATCCGCAAAATTTCTGTTGCATTTGAAAGTAGAAACTCGCCCGATTACAACGGTATGTGTAGTTTTCCCCTAGGCCGTCCTAGTTATTCGTTTCGAGCATCAGAAATGCGAAAATTTTGAGTTCCTCAAGCGTTTCTTACCTCCAAACTGCCATATCTCGCGAACGGTTTGACCAATTCGCGTAATTTCTGTTGCATCCGAAAGTAGAAACTCGCCCGATTACAACGGTATGCGTACTTCTCACCTAGGCTGTTCTAGTCATTCGTTTCGAGCATCAGAACTGCGAAAATTTTGAGTTTCTCATGCGTTTCTTACTTCCAAACTGCCATATCTCGCGAACGGATTGACCAATCCGCAAAATTTCTGTTGCATCTGAAAGTAGAAACTCGCCCGATTACAACGGTATGTGTAGTTTTCCCCTAGGCCTTCCAGTTATTCGTTTCGAGCATCAGAACTGCGAAAATTTTGAGTTTCTCAAGCGTTTCTTACCTCCAAACTGCCATATCTCGCGAATGGGTTGACCAATCCGCAAAATTTCTGTTGCATTTGAAAGTAGAAACTCGCCCGATTACAACGGTATGCGCACTTTTCCCCTAGACCGTTCTAGTTATTCGTTTCGAGCATCAGAACTGCGAAAATTTTGAGTTTCTCAAGCGTTTCTTACCTCCAGACTGCCATATCTCGCGAATGGGTTGACCAATCCGCAAAATTTCTGTTGCATCTGAGAGTAGAAACTCGCCCGATTACAACGGTATGCGTACTTCTCCCCTAGGCCGTTCTAGTCATTCGTTTCGAGCATCAGAACTGCGAAAATTTTGTGTTTCCCAAGCGTCTCTTACATCCAAACTGCCATATCTCGCGAATGGGTTGACCAATCCGCAAAATTTCTGTTGCATCTGAAAGTAGAAACTCGCCCGATTACAACGGTATGCGTACTTCTCCCCTAGGCCGTTCTAGTCATTCGTTTCGAGCATCAGAACTGCGAAAATTTTGAGTTTCTCATGCGTTTCTTACCTCCAAACTGCCATATCTCGCGAACGGATTGACCAATCCGCAAAATTTCTGTTGCATCTGAAAGTAGAAACTCGCCCGATTACAACCGTATGCGCACTTTTCCCCTAGGCCGTTCTAGTTATTCGTTTCGAGCATCAGAACTGCGAAAATTTTGAGTTTCTCAAGCGTTTCTTACATCCAAACGGCCATATCTCGCGAACGGATTGACCAATCCGCATAATTTCTGTTGCATTTGAAAGTAGAAACTCGCCCGATTACAACCGTATTCGCACATTTCCCCTAGGCCGTTCTAGTTATTCGTTTCGAGCATCAGAACTGCGAAAATTTTGAGTTTCTCAAGCGTTTCTTATCTCCAAACCGTATATCTCGCGAACGGATTGATCAATCCGCAAAATATCTATTGCATCTGAAAGTAGAAACTCGCCCGATTACAACGGTATGTGTAGTTTTCCCCTAGGCCGTTCTAGTTATTCGTTTCGAGCATCAGAAATGCGAAAATTTTGAGTTCCTCAAGCGTTTCTTACCTCCAAACTGCCATATCTCGCGAACGGATTGACCAATTCGCGTAATTTCTGTTGCATCCGAAAGTAGAAACTCGCCCGATTACAACGGTATGCGTACTTCTCACCTAGGCTGTTCTAGTCATTCGTTTCGAGCATCAGAACTGCGAAAATTTTGAGTTTCTCAAGCGTTTCTTACCTCCAAACTGCCATATCTCGCGAATGGGTTGACCAATCCGCAAAATTTCTGTTGCATTTGAAAGTATAAACTAGCCCGATTACAACAGTATGCGCACTTTTCCCCTAGACCGTTCTAGTTATTCGTTTCGAGCATCAGAAGTGCGAAAATTTTGAGTTTCTCATGCGTTTCTTACTTCCAAACTGCCATATCTCGCGAACGGATTGACCAATCCGCAAAATTTCTGTTGCATCTGAAAGTAGAAACTCGCCCGATTACAACGGTATGTGTAGTTTCCCCCTAGGCCCTTCCAGTTATTCGTTTCGAGCATCAGAACTGCGAAAATTTTGAGTTTCTCAAGCGTTTCTTACCTCCAAACTGCCATACCTCGCGAACGGATTGACCAATCTGCGTAATTTCTGTTGCATCCGAAAGTAGAAACTCGCCCGATTACAACGGTATGCGTACCTCTCCCCTAGGCCGTTCTAGTCATTCGTTTCGAGCATCAGAACTGCGAAAATTTTGAGTTTCTCAAGCGTTTCTTACCTCCAAACTGCCATATCTCGCGAATGGGTTGACCAATCCCCAAAATTTCTGTTGCATTTGAAAGTAGAAACTCGCCCGATTACAACGGTATGTGTAGTTTTCCCCTAGGCCGTTCTAGTTATTCGTTTCGAGCATCAGAACTGCGAAAATTTTGAGTTTCTCAAGCGTTTCTTACATCCAAACGGCCATATCTCGCGAACGAATTGACCAATCCGCATAATTTCTGTTGCATCTGAAAGTAGAAACTCGCCCGATTACAACGGTATTCGTACTTCTCCCATAGGCCGTTCTAGTCATTCGTTTCGAGCATCAGAACTGCGAAAATTTTGAGTTTCTCAAGCGTTTCTTATCTCCAAACTGCCATATCTCGCGAACGGATTGATCAATCCGCAAAATTTCTGTTGCATCTGAAAGTAGAAACTCGCCCGATTACAACGGTATGCGTACTTCTCCCCTAGGCCGTTCTAGTCATTCGTTTCGAGCATCAGAACTGCGAAAATTTAGAGTTTCTCAAGCGTTTCTTACTTCCAAACTGCCATATCTCGCGAACGGATCGACCAATCCGCAAAATTTCTGTTGCTTCTGAAAGTAGAAACTCGCCCGACTACAACGGTATGCGCACTTTTCCCCTAAGCCGTTCTAGTTATTCGTTTCGAGCATCAGAAATGCGAAAATTTTGTGTTTCCCAAGCGTCTCTTACATCCAAACTGCCATATCTCGCGAATGGGTTGACCAATCCGCAAAATTTCTGTTGCATTTGAAAGTATAAACTAGCCCGATTACAACAGTATGCGCACTTTTCCCCTAGACCGTTCTAGTTATTCGTTTCGAGCATCAGAAGTGCGAAAATTTTGAGTTTCTCATGCGTTTCTTACTTCCAAACTGCCATATCTCGCGAACGGATTGACCAATCCGCAAAATTTCTGTTGCATCTGAAAGTAGAAACTCGCCCGATTACAACGGTATGTGTAGTTTCCCCCTAGGCCCTTCCAGTTATTCGTTTCGAGCATCAGAACTGCGAAAATTTTGAGTTTCTCAAGCGTTTCTTACCTCCAAACTGCCATACCTCGCGAACGGATTGACCAATCTGCGTAATTTCTGTTGCATCCGAAAGTAGAAACTCGCCCGATTACAACGGTATGCGTACCTCTCCCATAGGCCGTTCTAGTCATTCGTTTCGAGCATCAGAACTGCGAAAATTTTGAGTTTCTCAAGCGTTTCTTATCTCCAAACTGCCATATCTCGCGAACGGATTGATCAATCCGCAAAATTTCTGTTGCATCTGAAAGTAGAAACTCGCCCGATTACAACGGTATGCGTACTTCTCCCCTAGGCCGTTCTAGTCATTCGTTTCGAGCATCAGAACTGCGAAAATTTAGAGTTTCTCAAGCGTTTCTTACTTCCAAACTGCCATATCTCGCGAACGGATCGACCAATCCGCAAAATTTCTGTTGCTTCTGAAAGTAGAAACTCGCCCGACTACAACGGTATGCGCACTTTTCCCCTAAGCCGTTCTAGTTATTCGTTTCGAGCATCAGAAATGCGAAAATTTTGTGTTTCCCAAGCGTCTCTTACATCCAAACTGCCACATCTCGCGAACGGATTGACCAATCCGCAAAATTTCTGTTGCATCTGAAAGTAGAAACTCGCCCGATTACAACGGTATGCGTACTTCTCCCCTAGGCCGTTCTAGTCATTCGTTTCGAGCATCAGAACTGCGAAAATTTTGAGTTTCTCATGCGTTTCTTACCTCCAAACTGCCATATCTCGCGAACGGATTGACCAATCCGCAAAATTTCTGTTGCATCTGAAAGTAGAAACTCGCCCGATTACAACCGTATGCGCACTTTTCCCCTAGGCCGTTCTAGTTATTCGTTTCGAGCATCAGAACTGCGAAAATTTTGAGTTTCTCAAGCGTTTCTTACATCCAAACGGCCATATCTCGCGAACGGATTGACCAATCCGCATAATTTCTGTTGCATTTGAAAGTAGAAACTCGCCCGATTACAACCGTATTCGCACATTTCCCCTAGGCCGTTCTAGTTATTCGTTTCGAGCATCAGAACTGCGAAAATTTTGAGTTTCTCAAGCGTTTCTTATCTCCAAACCGTATATCTCGCGAACGGATTGATCAATCCGCAAAATTTCTATTGCATCTGAAAGTAGAAACTCGCCCGATTACAACGGTATGTGTAGTTTTCCCCTAGGCCGTTCTAGTTATTCGTTTCGAGCATCAGAAATGCGAAAATTTTGAGTTCCTCAAGCGTTTCTTACCTCCAAACTGCCATATCTCGCGAACGGATTGACCAATTCGCGTAATTTCTGTTGCATCCGAAAGTAGAAACTCGCCCGATTACAACGGTATGCGTACTTCTCACCTAGGCTGTTCTAGTCATTCGTTTCGAGCATCAGAACTGCGAAAATTTTGAGTTTCTCAAGCGTTTCTTACCTCCAAACTGCCATATCTCGCGAATGGGTTGACCAATCCGCAAAATTTCTGTTGCATTTGAAAGTAGAAACTAGCCCGATTACAACAGTATGCGCACTTTTCCCCTAGACCGTTCTAGTTATTCGTTTCGAGCATCAGAAGTGCGAAAATTTTGAGTTTCTCATGCGTTTCTTACTTCCAAACTGCCATATCTCGCGAACGGATTGACCAATCCGCAAAATTTCTGTTGCATCTGAAAGTAGAAACTCGCCCGATTACAACGGTATGTGTAGTTTCCCCCTAGGCCCTTCCAGTTATTCGTTTCGAGCATCAGAACTGCGAAAATTTTGAGTTTCTCAAGCGTTTCTTACCTCCAAACTGCCATATCTCGCGAATGGGTTGACCAATCCGCAAAATTTCTGTTGCATTTGAAAGTAGAAACTCGCCCGATTACAACGGTATGTGTAGTTTTCCCCTAGACCGTTCTAGTTATTCGTTTCGAGCATCAGAACTGCGAAAATTTTGAGTTTCTCAAGCGTTTCTTACCTCCAAACTGCCATATCTCGCGAATGGGTTGACCAATCCGCAAAATTTCTGTTGCATCTGAGAGTAGAAACTCGCCCGATTACAACGGTATGCGTACTTCTCCCCTAGGCCGTTCTAGTCATTCGTTTCGAGCATCAGAACTGCGAAAATTTTGAGTTTCTCAAGCGTTTCTTACCTCCAAACTGCCATACCTCGCGAACGGATTGACCAATCTGCGTAATTTCTGTTGCATCCGAAAGTAGAAACTCGCCCGATTACAACGGTATGCGTACCTCTCCCCTAGGCCGTTCTAGTCATTCGTTTCGAGCATCAGAACTGCGAAAATTTTGAGTTTCTCAAGCGTTTCTTACCTCCAAACTGCCATATCTCGCGAATGGGTTGACCAATCCCCAAAATTTCTGTTGCATTTGAAAGTAGAAACTCGCCCGATTACAACGGTATGTGTAGTTTTCCCCTAGGCCGTTCTAGTTATTCGTTTCGAGCATCAGAACTGCGAAAATTTTGAGTTTCTCAAGCGTTTCTTACATCCAAACGGCCATATCTCGCGAACGAATTGACCAATCCGCATAATTTCTGTTGCATCTGAAAGTAGAAACTCGCCCGATTACAACGGTATTCGTACTTCTCCCATAGGCCGTTCTAGTCATTCGTTTCGAGCATCAGAACTGCGAAAATTTTGAGTTTCTCAAGCGTTTCTTATCTCCAAACTGCCATATCTCGCGAACGGATTGATCAATCCGCAAAATTTCTGTTGCATCTGAAAGTAGAAACTCGCCCGATTACAACGGTATGCGTACTTCTCCCCTAGGCCATTCTAGTCATTCGTTTCGAGCATCAGAACTGCGAAAATTTAGAGTTTCTCAAGCGTTTCTTACTTCCAAACTGCCATATCTCGCGAACGGATCGACCAATCCGCAAAATTTCTGTTGCTTCTGAAAGTAGAAACTCGCCCGACTACAACGGTATGCGCACTTTTCCCCTAAGCCGTTCTAGTTATTCGTTTCGAGCATCAGAAATGCAAAAATTTTGTGTTTCCCAAGCGTCTCTTACATCCAAACTGCCACATCTCGCGAACGGATTGACCAATCCGCAAAATTTCTGTTGCATCTGAAAGTAGAAACTCGCCCGATTACAACGGTATGTGTAGTTTTCCCCTAGGCCGTTCCAGTTATTCGTTTCGAGCATCAGAAATGCGAAAATTTTGAGTTTCTCGAGCGTTTCTTACCTCCAAACTGCCATATCTCGCGAACGGATTGTCCAATCCGCGTAATTTCTGTTGCATCCGAAAGTAGAAACTCGCCCGATTACATCGGTATGCGTACTTTTCCCCTAGGCCGTTCTAGTTATTCGTTTCGAGCATCAGAACTGCGGAAATTTTGAGTTCCTCAAGCGTTTCTTACATCCAAACTGCCATATCTCGCGAACGGATTGACCAATTCGCGTAATTTCTGTTGCATCCGAAAGTAGATACTCGCCCGATTACAACGGTATGCGTACATCTCCCCTAGGCCGTTCTAGTCATTCGTTTCGAGCATCAGAACTGCGAAAATTTTGAGTTTCTCAAACGTTTCTTACCTCCAAACTGCCATATCTCGCGAACGGATTGACCAATCCGCGTAATTTCTGTTGCATCCGAAAGTAGAAACTCGCCCGATTACAACGGTATGCGTACTTCTCCCCTAGGCCGTTGAAGTCATTCGTTTCGAGCATCAGAACTGCGAAAATTTTGCTTTTCTCATTCGTTTCTACCTCCAAACTGCCATATCTCGCGAACGGATTGACCAATCCGCAAAATTTCAGTTGCATCTGAAAGAAGAAACTCGCCCGATTACAACGGTATGTGTAGTTTTCCCCTGGGCCGTCCTAGTTATTCGTTTCGAGCATCAGAACTGCGAAAATTTTGAGTTTCTCAAGCGTTTCTTACATCCAAACGGCCATATCTCGCGAACGGATTGTCCAATCCGCATAATTTCTGTTGCACTTGAAAGTAGAAACTCGCCCGATTACAACCGTATGCGCACTTTTCCCCTAGGCCGTTCTAGTTATTCGTTTCGAGCATCAGAACTGCGAAAATTTTGAGTTTCTCGAGCGTTTCTTACCTCCAAGCTGCCACATCTCGCGAACGGATTGACCAATCCGCAAAATTTCTGTTGCATCTGAAAGTAGAAACTCGCCCGATTACAACGGAATGTGTAGTTTTCCCCTGGGCCGTCCTAGTTATTCGTTTCGAGCATCAAAACTGAGAAAATTTTGAGTTTCTAAAGCGTTTCTTATCTCCAAACTGTCATATCTCGCGAACGGATTGATCAATCCGCAAAATTTCTGTTGCATCTGAAAGTAGAAACTCGCCCGATTACAACGGTAGGTGTAGTTTTCCCCTAGGCCGTTCTAGTTATTCGTTTCGAGCATCAGAATTGCGAAAATTTTGAGTTCCTCAAGCGTTTCTTACCTCCAAACTGCCATATCTCGCGAACGGATTGACCAATCCGCGTAATTTCTGTTGCATCCGAAAGTAGAAACTCGCCCGATTACAACGGTATGCGTACTTCTCCCCTAGGCCGTTCTAGTTATTCGTTTCGAGCATCAGAACTGCGAAAATTTTGAGTTCCTCAAGCGTTTCTTACATCCAAACTGCCATATCTCGCGAACGGATTGACCAATCCGCGTAATTTCTGTTGCATCCGAAAGTAGAAACTCGCCCGATTACAACGGTATGCGTACTTCTCCCCTAGGCCGTTCTAGTCATTCGTTTCGAGCATCAGAACTGCGAAAATTTTGAGTTCCTCAAGCGTTTCTTACATCCAAACGGCCATATCTCGCGAACGGATTGACCAATCCGCATAATTTTGTTGCATTTGAAAGTAGAAACTCGCCCGATTACAACCGTATTCGCACATTTCCCCTAGGCCGTTCTAGTTATTCGTTTCGAGCATCAGAACTGCGAAAATTTTGAGTTTCTCAAGCGTTTCTTATCTCCAAACCGCCATATCTCGCGAACGGATTGATCAATCCGCAAAATTTCTGTTGCATCTGAAAGTAGAAACTCGCCCGATTACAACGGTATGTGTAGTTTTCCCCTGGGCCGTCCTAGTTATTCGTTTCGAGCATCAGAACTGAGAAAATTTTGAGTTTCTAAAGCGTTTCTTATCTCCAAACTGTCATATCTCGCGAACGGATTGATCAATCCGCAAAATTTCTGTTGCATCTGAAAGTAGAAACTCGCCCGATTACAACGGTAGATGTAGTCTTCCCCTAGGCCGTTCTAGTTATTCGTTTCGAGCATCAGTATTGCGAAAATTTTGAGTTCCTCAAGCGTTTCTTACCTCCAAACTGCCATATCTCGCGAACGGATTGACAAATCCGCGTAATTTCTGTTGCATCCGAAAGTAGAAACTCGCCCGATTACAACGGTATGCGTTCTTCTCCCCTAGGCCGTTCTAGTCATTCGTTTCGAGCATCAGAACTGCGAAAATTTTGAGTTTCTCATGCGTTTCTTACCTCCAAACTGCCATATCTCGCGAACGGATTGACCAATCCGCAAAATTTCTGTTGCATCTGAAAGTAGAAACTCGCCCGATTACAACCGTATGCGCTCTTTTCCCCTAGGCCGTTCTAGTTATTCGTTTCGAGCATCAGAACTGCGAAAATTTTGAGTTTCTCAAGCGTTTCTTACATCCAAACGGCCATATCTCGCGAACGGATTGACCAATCCGCATAATTTCTGTTGCACTTGAAAGTAGAAACTCGCCCGATTACAACCGCATGCGCACTTTTCCCCTATGCCGTTCTAGTTATTCGTTTCGAGCATCAGAACTGCGAAAATTTTGAGTTTCTCAAGTGTTTCTTATCTCCAAACTGCCATATCTCGCGAACGGATTGATCAATCCGCAAAATTTCTATGGCATCTGAAAGTAGAAGCTCGCCCGATTACAACGGTAGGTGTAGTTTTCCCCTAGGCCGTTCTAGTTATTCGTTTCGAGCATCAGAAATGCGAACATTTTGAGTTCCTCAAGCGTTTCTTACCTCCAAACTGCCATATCTCGCGAACGGATTGACCAATTCGCGTAATTTCTTTTGCATCCGAAAGTAGAAACTCACCCGATTACAACGGTATGCGTACATCTCCCCTAGGCCGTTCTAGTCATTCGTTTCGAGCATCCGAACTGCGAAAATTTTGAGTTTCTCAAGCGTTTCTTATCTCCAAACCGCCATATCTCGCGAACGGATTGATCAATCCGCAAAATTTCTGTTGCATCTGAAAGTAGAAACTCGCCCGATTACAACGGTATGTGTAGTTTTCGCCTGGGCCGTCCTAGTTATTCGTTTCGAGCATCAGAACTGAGAAAATTTTGAGTTTCTAAAGCGTTTCTTATCTCCAAACTGTCATATCTCGCGAACGGATTGATCAATCCGCAAAATTTCTGTTGCATCTGAAAGTAGAAACTCGCCCGATTACAACGGTAGATGTAGTTTTCCCCTAGGCCGTTCTAGTTATTCGTTTCGAGCATCAGAAATGCGAAAATTTTGAGTTCCTCAAGCGTTTCTTACCTCCAAACTGCCATATCTCGCGAACGGATTGACCAATTCGCGTAATTTCTGTTGCATCCGAAAGTAGAAACTCGCCCGATTACAACGGTATGCGTACTTCTCACCTAGGCTGTTCTAGTCATTCGTTTCGAGCATCAGAACTGCGAAAATTTTGAGTTTCTCATGCGTTTCTTACTTCCAAACTGCCATATCTCGCGAACGGATTGACCAATCCGCAAAATTTCTGTTGCATCTGAAAGTAGAAACTCGCCCGATTACAACGGTATGTGTAGTTTTCCCCTAGGCCCTTCCAGTTATTCGTTTCGAGCATCAGAACTGCGAAAATTTTGAGTTTCTCAAGCGTTTCTTACCTCCAAACTGCCATATCTCGCGAATGGGTTGACCAATCCGCAAAATTTCTGTTGCATTTGAAAGTAGAAACTCGCCCGATTACAACGGTATGCGCACTTTTCCCCTAGACCGTTCTAGTTATTCGTTTCGAGCATCAGAAATGCGAAAATTTTGAGTTCCTCAAGCGTTTCTTACCTCCAAACTGCCATATCTCGCGAACGGATTGACCAATTCGCGTAATTTCTGTTGCATCCGAAAGTAGAAACTCGCCCGATTACAACGGTATGCGTACTTCTCACCTAGGCTGTTCTAGTCATTCGTTTCGAGCATCAGAACTGCGAAAATTTTGAGTTTCTCATGCGTTTCTTACTTCCAAACTGCCATATCTCGCGAACGGATTGACCAATCCGCAAAATTTCTGTTGCATCTGAAAGTAGAAACTCGCCCGATTACAACGGTATGTGTAGTTTTCCCCTAGGCCCTTCCAGTTATTCGTTTCGAGCATCAGAACTGCGAAAATTTTGAGTTTCTCAAGCGTTTCTTACCTCCAAACTGCCATATCTCGCGAATGGGTTGACCAATCCGCAAAATTTCTGTTGCATTTGAAAGTAGAAACTCGCCCGATTACAACGGTATGCGCTCTTTTCCCCTAGACCGTTCTAGTTATTCGTTTCGAGCATCAGAACTGCGAAAATTTTGAGTTTCTCAAGCGTTTCTTACCTCCAAACTGCCATATCTCGCGAATGGGTTGACCAATCCGCAAAATTTCTGTTGCATCTGAGAGTAGAAACTCGCCCGATTACAACGGTATGCGTACTTCTCCCCTAGGCCGTTCTAGTCATTCGTTTCGAGCATCAGAACTGCGAAAATTTTGAGTTTCTCAAGCGTTTCTTACCTCCAAACTGCCATACCTCGCGAACGGATTGATCAATCCGCAAAATTTCTGTTGCATCTGAAAGTAGAAACTCGCCCGATTACAACGGTATGTGTAGTTTTCCCCTGGGCCGTCCTAGTTATTCGTTTCGAGCATCAGAACTGAGAAAATTTTGAGTTTCTAAAGCGTTTCTTATCTCCAAACTGTCATATCTCGCGAACGGATTGATCAATCCGCAAAATTTCTGTTGCATCTGAAAGTAGAAACTCGCCCGATTACAACGGTAGATGTAGTTTTCCCCTAGGCCGTTCTAGTTATTCGTTTCGAGCATCAGTATTGCGAAAATTTTGAGTTCCTCAAGCGTTTCTTACCTCCAAACTGCCATATCTCGCGAACGGATTGACCAATCCGCGTAATTTCTTTTGCATCCGAAAGTAGAAACTCGCCCGATTACAACGGTATGCGTTCTTCTCCCCTAGGCCGTTCTAGTCATTCGTTTCGAGCATCAGAACTGCGAAAATTTTGAGTTTCTCATGCGTTTCTTACCTCCAAACTGCCATATCTCGCGAACGGACTGACCAATCCGCAAAATTTCTGTTGCATCTGAAAGTAGAAACTCGCCCGATTACAACCGTATGCGCACTTTTCCCCTAGGCCGTTCTAGTTATTCGTTTCGAGCATCAGAACTGCGAAAATTTTGAGTTTCTCAAGCGTTTCTTACATCCAAACGGCCATATCTCGCGAACGGATTGACCAATCCGCATAATTTCTGTTGCACTTGAAAGTAGAAACTCGCCCGATTACAACCGTATGCGCACTTTTCCCCTATGCCGTTCTAGTTATTCGTTTCGAGCATCAGAACTGCGAAAATTTTGAGTTTCTCAAGTGTTCCTTATCTCCAAACTGCCATATCTCGCGAACGGATTGATCAATCCGCAAAATTTCTATTGCATCTGAAAGTAGAAGCTCGCCCGATTACAACGGTAGGTGTAGTTTTCCCCTAGGCCGTTCTAGTCATTCGTTTCGAGCATCCGAACTGCGAAAATTTTGAGTTTCTCAAGCGTTTCTTACCTCCAAACTGCCATATCTCGCGAACGGATTGAACAATCCGCAAAATTTCTGTTGCATCTGAAAGTAGAAACTCGCCCGATTACAACGGTAGGTGTAGTTTTCCCCTAGGCCGTTCTAGTTATTCGTTTCGAGCATCAGAACTGCGAAAATTTTGAGTTTCTCAAGCGTTTCTTACCTCCAAACTGCCATATCTCGCGAACGGATTGACCAATCCGCAAAATTTCTGTTGCATCTGAGAGTAGAAACTCGCCCGATTACAACGGTATGCGTACTTCTCCCCTAGGCCGTTCTAGTCATTCGTTTCGAGCATCAGAACTGCGAAAATTTTGAGTTTCTCAAGCGTTTCTTACCTCCAAACTGCCATATCTCGCGAATGGGTTGACCAATCCGCAAAATTTCTGTTGCATTTGAAAGTAGAATCTCGCCCGATTACAACGGTATGCGTACTTCTCACCTAGGCTGTTCTAGTCATTCGTTTCGAGCATCAGAACTGCGAAAATTTTGAGTTTCTCATGCGTTTCTTACTTCCAAACTGCCATATCTCGCGAACGGATTGACCAATCCGCAAAATTTCTGTTGCATCTGAAAGTAGAAACTCGCCCGATTACAACGGTATGTGTAGTTTTCCCCTAGGCCCTTCCAGTTATTCGTTTCGAGCATCAGAACTGCGAAAATTTTGAGTTTCTCAAGCGTTTCTTACCTCCAAACTGCCATATCTCGCGAATGGGTTGACCAATCCGCAAAATTTCTGTTGCATTTGAAAGTAGAAACTCGCCCGATTACAACGGTATGCGCACTTTTCCCCTAGACCGTTCTAGTTATTCGTTTCGAGCATCAGAACTGCGAAAATTTTGAGTTTCTCAAGCGTTTCTTACCTCCAAACTGCCATATCTCGCGAATGGGTTGACCAATCCGCAAAATTTCTGTTGCATCTGAGAGTAGAAACTCGCCCGATTACAACGGTATGCGTACTTCTCCCCTAGGCCGTTCTAGTCATTCGTTTCGAGCATCAGAACTGCGAAAATTTTGAGTTTCTCAAGCGTTTCTTACCTCCAAACTGCCATACCTCGCGAACGGATTGACCAATCTGCGTAATTTCTGTTGCATCCGAAAGTAGAAACTCGCCCGATTACAACGGTATGCGTACCTCTCCCCTAGGCCGTTCTAGTCATTCGTTTCGAGCAGCAGAACTGCGAAAATTTTGAGTTTCTCAAGCGTTTCTTACCTCCAAACTGCCATATCTCGCGAATGGGTTGACCAATCCGCAAAATTTCTGTTGCATTTGAAAGTAGAAACTCGCCCGATTACAACGGTATGTGTAGTTTTCCCCTAGGCCGTTCCAGTTATTCGTTTCGAGCATCAGAACTGCGAAAATTTTGAGTTTCTCAAGCGTTTCTTACTTCCAAACTGCCATATCTCGCGAATGGGTTGACCAATCCGCAAAATTTCTTTTGCATTTGAAAGTAGAAACTCGCCCGAATACAACGGTGTGCGCACTTTTCCCCTAGGCCGTTCTAGTTATTCGTTTCGAGCATCAGAACTGCGAAAATTTTGAGTTTCTCAAGCGTTTCTTACATCCAAACGGCCATATCTCGCGAACGAATTGACCAATCCGCATAATTTCTGTTGCATCTGAAAGTAGAAACTCGCCCGATTACAACGGTATGCGTACCTCTCCCCTAGGCCGTTCTAGTCATTCGTTTCGAACATCAGAACTGCGAAAATTTTGAGTTTCTCAAGCGTTTCTTACCTCCAAACTGCCATATCTCGCGAATGGGTTGACCAATCCGCAAAATTTCTGTTGCATTTGAAAGTAGAAACTCGCCCGATTACAACGGTATGTGTAGTTTTCCCCTAGGCCGTTCCAGTTATTCGTTTCGAGCATCAGAACTGCGAAAATTTTGAGTTTCTCAAGCGTTTCTTACTTCCAAACTGCCATATCTCGCGAATGGGTTGACCAATCCGCAAAATTTCTGTTGCATTTGAAAGTAGAAACTCGCCCGATTACAACGGTGTGCGCACTTTCCCCCTAGGCCGTTCTAGTTATTCGTTTCGAGCATCAGAACTGCGAAAATTTTGAGTTTCTCAAGCGTTTCTTACATCCAAACGGCCATATCTCGCGAACGAATTGACCAATCCGCATAATTTCTGTTGCATCTGAAAGTAGAAACTCGCCCGATTACAACGGTATTCGTACTTCTCCCATAGGCCGTTCTAGTCATTCGTTTCGAGCATCAGAACTGCGAAAATTTTGAGTTTCTCAAGCGTTTCTTATCTCCAAACTGCCATATCTCGCGAACGGATTGATCAATCCGCAAAATTTCTGTTGCATCTGAAAGTAGAAACTCGCCCGATTACAAAGGTATGCGTACTTCTCCCCTAGGCCGTTCTAGTCATTCGTTTCGAGCATCAGGACTGCGAAAATTTAGAGTTTCTCAAGCGTTTCTTACCTCCAAACTGCCATATCTCGCGAACGGATTGACCAATCCGCGTAATTTCTGTTGCATCCGAAAGTAGAAACTCGCCCGATTACATCGATATGCGTACTTTTCCCCTAGGCCGTTCTAGTTATTCGTTTCGAGCATCAGAACTGCGAAAATTTTGAGTTTCTCGAGCGTTTCTTACCTCCAAACTGCCACATCTCGCGAACGGATTGACCAATCCGCAAAACTTCTGTTGCATCTGAAAGTAGAAACTCGCCCGATTACAACGGTATGTGTAGTTTTCCCCTAGGCCGTTCCAGTTATTCGTTTCGAGCATCAGAAATGCGAAAATTTTGAGTTTCTCGAGCGTTTCTTACCTCCAGACTGCCATATCTCGCGAACGGATTGACCAATCCGCAATATTTCTGTTGCATTTGAAAGTAGAAACTCTCCCGATTACAACGGTATGCGCACTTTTCCCCTGGGCCGTCCTAGTTATTCGTTTCGAGCATCAGAACTGCGAAAATTTTGAGTTTCTAAAGCGTTTCTTATCTCCAAACTGTCATATCTCGCGAACGGATTGATCAATCCGCAAAAATTCTGTTGCATCTGAAAGTAGAAACTCGCCTGATTACAACGGTAGGTGTAGTTTTCCCCTAGGCCGTTCTAGTTATTCGTTTCGAGCATCAGAAATGCGAAAATTTTGAGTTCCTCAAGCGTTTCTTACCTCCAAACTGCCATATCTCGCGAACGGATTGACCAATTCGCGTAATTTCTGTTGCATCCGAAAGTAGAAACTCGCCCGATTACAACGGTATGCGTACATCTCCCCTAGGCCGTTCTAGTCATTCGTTTCGAGCATCCGAACTGCGAAAATTTTGAGTTTCTCAAGCGTTTCTTACCTCCAAACTGCCATATCTCGCGAACGGATTGAACAATCCGCAAAATTTCTGTTGCATCTGAAAGTAGAAACTCGCCCGATTACAACCGTATGCGCACTTTTCCCCTAGGCCGTTCTAGTTATTCGTTTCGAGCATCAGAACTGCGGAAATTTTGAGTTCCTCAAGCGTTTCTTACATCCAAACTGCCATATCTCGCGAACGGATTGACCAATTCGCGTAATTTCTGTTGCATCCGAAAGTAGAAACTCGCCCGATTACAACGGTATGCGTACATCTCCCCTAGGCCGTTCTAGTCATTCGTTTCGAGCATCAGAACTGCGAAAATTTTGAGTTTCTCAAGCGTTTCTTACCTCCAAACTGCCATATCTCGCGAACGGATTGACCAATCCGCGTAATTTCTGTTGCATCCGAAAGTAGAAACTCGAACGATTACAACGGTATGCGTACTTCTCCCCTAGGCCGTTCTAGTTATTCGTTTCGAGCATCAGAACTGCGAAAATTTTGAGTTCCTCAAGCGTTTCTTACCTCCAAACTGCCATATCTCGCGAACGGATTGACCAATCCGCGTAATTTCTGTTGCATCCGAAAGTAGAAACTCGCCCGATTACAACGGTATGCGTACTTCTCCCCTAGGCCGTTCTAGTCATTCGTTTCGAGCATCAGAACTGCGAAAATTTTGCGTTTCTCATGCGTTTCTTACCTCCAAACTGCCATATCTCGCGAACGGATTGACCAATCCGCAAAATTTCAGTAGCATCTGAAAGTAGAAACTCGCCCGATTACAACCGTATGCGCACTTTTCCCCTAGGCCGTTCTAGTTATTCGTTTCGAGTATCAGAACTGCGGAAATTTTGAGTTTGTCAAGCGTTTCTTACATCCAAACGGCCATATCTCGCGAACGGATTGACCAATCCGCATAATTTCTGTTGCACTTGAAAGTAGAAACTCGCCCGATTACAACCGTATGCGCACTTTTCCCCTAGGCCGTTCTAGTTATTCGTTTCGAGCATCAGAACTGCGAAAATTTTGAGTTTCTCGAGCGTTTCTTACCTCCAAGCTGCCACATCTCGCGAACGGATTGACCAATCCGCAAAATTTCTGTTGCATCTGAAAGTAGAAACTCGCCCGATTACAACGGTATGTGTAGTTTTCCCCTGGGCCGTCCTAGTTATTCGTTTCGAGCATCAAAACTGAGAAAATTTTGAGTTTCTAAAGCGTTTCTTATCTCCAAACTGTCATATCTCGCGAACGGATTGATCAATCCGCAAAATTTCTGTTGCATCTGAAAGTAGAAACTCGCCCGATTACAACGGTAGGTGTAGTTTTCCCCTAGGCCGTTCTAGTTATTCGTTTCGAGCATCAAAATTGCGAAAATTTTGAGTTCCTCAAGCGTTTCTTACATCCAAACGGCCATATCTCGCGAACGGATTGACCAATCCGCATAATTTCTGTTGCACTTGAAAGTAGAAACTCGCCCGATTACAACCGTATGCGCACTTTTCCCCTAGGCCGTTCTAGTTATTCGTTTCGAGCATCAGAACTGCGAAAATTTTGAGTTCCTCAAGCGTTTCTTACCTCCAAACTGCCATATCTCGCGAACGGATTGACCAATCCGCGTAATTTCTGTTGCATCTGAGAGTAGAAACTCGCCCGATTACAACCGTATTCGCACATTTCCCCTAGGCCGTTCTAGTTATTCGTTTCGAGCATCAGAACTGCGAAAATTTTGAGTTTCTCAAGCGTTTCTTATTTCCAAACCGCCATATCTCGCGAACGGATTGATCAATCCGCAAAATTTCTGTTGCATCTGAAAGTAGAAACTCGCCCGATTACAACGGTATGTGTAGTTTTCCCCTGGGCCGTCCTAGTTATTCGTTTCGAGCATCAGAACTGAGAAAATTTTGAGTTTCTAAAGCGTTTCTTATCTCCAAACTGTCATATCTCGCGAACGGATTTATCAATCCGCAAAATTTCTGTTGCATCTGAAAGTAGAAACTCGCCCGATTACAACGGTAGATGTAGTTTTCCCCTAGGCCGTTCTAGTTATTCGTTTCGAGCATCAGAACTGCGAAAATTTTGAGTTCCTCAAGCGTTTCTTACCTCCAAACTGCCATATCTCGCGAACGGATTGACCAATCCGCGTAATTTCTGTTGCATCTGAGAGTAGAAACTCGCCCGATTACAACCGTATGCGCACTTTTCCCCTAGGCCGTTCTAGTTATTCGTTTCGAGCATCAGAACTGCGAAAATTTTGAGTTCCTCAAGCGTTTCTTACCTCCAAACTGCCATATCTCGCGAACGGATTGACCAATCCGCATAATTTCTGCTGCATTTGAAAGTAGAAACTCGCCCGATTACAACCGTATTCGCACATTTCCCCTAGGCCGTTCTAGTCATTCGTTTCGAGCATCAGAACTGCGAAAATTTTGCGTTTCTCATGCGTTTCTTACCTCCAAACTGCCATATCTCGCGAACGGATTGACCAATCCGCAAAATTTCAGTAGCATCTGAAAGTAGAAACTCGCCCGATTACAACCGTATGCGCACTTTTCCCCTAGGCCGTTCTAGTTATTCGTTTCGAGTATCAGAACTGCGGAAATTTTGAGTTTGTCAAGCGTTTCTTACATCCAAACGGCCATATCTCGCGAACGGATTGACCAATCCGCATAATTTCTGTTGCACTTGAAAGTAGAAACTCGCCCGATTACAACCGTATGCGCACTTTTCCCCTAGGCCGTTCTAGTTATTCGTTTCGAGCATCAGAACTGCGAAAATTTTGAGTTTCTCGAGCGTTTCTTACCTCCAAGCTGCCACATCTCGCGAACGGATTGACCAATCCGCAAAATTTCTGTTGCATCTGAAAGTAGAAACTCGCCCGATTACAACGGTATGTGTAGTTTTCCCCTGGGCCGTCCTAGTTATTCGTTTCGAGCATCAAAACTGAGAAAATTTTGAGTTTCTAAAGCGTTTCTTATCTCCAAACTGTCATATCTCGCGAACGGATTGATCAATCCGCAAAATTTCTGTTGCATCTGGAAGTAGAAACTCGCCCGATTACAACGGTAGGTGTAGTTTTGCCCTAGGCCGTTCTAGTTATTCGTTTCGAGCATCAGAATTGCGAAAATTTTGAGTTCCTCAAGCGTTTCTTACATCCAAACGGCCATATCTCGCGAACGGATTGACCAATCCGCATAATTTCTGTTGCACTTGAAAGTAGAAACTCGCCCGATTACAACCGTATGCGCACTTTTCCCCTAGGCCGTTCTAGTTATTCGTTTCGAGCATCAGAACTGCGAAAATTTTGAGTTCCTCAAGCGTTTCTTACCTCCAAACTGCCATATCTCGCGAACGGATTGACCAATCCGCGTAATTTCTGTTGCATCTGAGAGTAGAAACTCGCCCGATTACAACCGTATGCGCACTTTTCCCCTAGGCCGTTCTAGTTATTCGTTTCGAGCATCAGAACTGCGAAAATTTTGAGTTCCTCAAGCGTTTCTTACATCCAAACGGCCATATCTCGCGAACGGATTGACCAATCCGCATAATTTCTGCTGCATTTGAAAGTAGAAACTCGCCCGATTACAACCGTATTCGCACATTTCCCCTAGGCCGTTCTAGTTATTCGTTTCGAGCATCAGAACTGCGAAAATTTTGAGTTTCTCAAGCGTTTCGTATCTCCAAACCGCCATATCTCGCGAACGGATTGATCAATCCGCAAAATTTCTGTTGCATCTGAAAGTAGAAACTCGCCCGATTACAACGGTATGTGTAGTTTTCCCCTGGGCCGTCCTAGTTATTCGTTTCGAGCATCAGAACTGAGAAAATTTTGAGTTTCTAAAGCGTTTCTTATCTCCAAACTGTCATATCTCGCGAACGGATTGATCAATCCGCAAAATTTCTGTTGCATCTGAAAGTAGAAACTCGCCCGATTACAACGGTAGATGTAGTTTTCCCCTAGGCCGTTCTAGTTATTCGTTTCGAGCATCAGAACTGCGAAAATTTTGAGTTCCTCAAGCGTTTCTTACCTCCAAACTGCCATATCTCGCGAACGGATTGACCAATCCGCGTAATTTCTGTTGCATCTGAGAGTAGAAACTCGCCCGATTACAACCGTATGCGCACTTTTCCCCTAGGCCGTTCTAGTTATTCGTTTCGAGCATCAGAACTGCGAAAATTTTGAGTTCCTCAAGCGTTTCTTACATCCAAACGGCCATATCTCGCGAACGGATTGACCAATCCGCATAATTTCTGCTGCATTTGAAAGTAGAAACTCGCCCGATTACAACCGTATTCGCACATTTCCCCTAGGCCGTTCTAGTTATTCGTTTCGAGCATCAGAACTGCGAAAATTTTGAGTTTCTCAAGCGTTTCTTATCTCCAAACCGCCATATCTCGCGAACGGATTGATCAATCCGCAAAATTTCTGTTGCATCTGAAAGTAGAAACTCGCCCGATTACAACGGTATGTGTAGTTTTCCCCTGGGCCGTCCTAGTTATTCGTTTCGAGCATCAGAACTGAGAAAATTTTGAGTTTCTAAAGCGTTTCTTATCTCCAAACTGTCATATCTCGCGAACGGATTGATCAATCCGCAAAATTTCTGTTGCATCTGAAAGTAGAAACTCGCCCGATTACAACGGTAGATGTAGTTTTCCCCTAGGCCGTTCTACTTATTCGTTTCGAGCATCAGAAATGCGAAAATTTTGGGTTCCTCAAGCGTTTCTTACCTCCAAACTGCCATATCTCGCGAACGGATTGACCAATTCGCGTAATTTCTGTTGCATCCGAAAGTAGAAACTCGCCCGATTACAACGGTATGCGTACTTCTCACCTAGGCTGTTCTAGTCATTCGTTTCGAGCATCAGAACTGCGAAAATTTTGAGTTTCTCATGCGTTTCTTACTTCCAAACTGCCATATCTCGCGAACGGATTGACCAATCCGCAAAATTTCTGTTGCATCTGAAAGTAGAAACTCGCCCGATTACAACGGTATGTGTAGTTTTCCCCTAGGCCCTTCCAGTTATTCGTTTCGAGCATCAGAACTGCGAAAATTTTGAGTTTCTCAAGCGTTTCTTACCTCCAAACTGCCATATCTCGCGAATGGGTTGACCAATCCGCAAAATTTCTGTTGCATTTGAAAGTAGAAACTCGCCCGATTACAACGGTATGCGCACTTTTCCCCTAGACCGTTCTAGTTATTCGTTTCGAGCATCAGAACTGCGAAAATTTTGAGTTTCTCAAGCGTTTCTTACCTCCAAACTGCCATATCTCGCGAATGGGATGACCAATCCGCAAAATTTCTGTTGCATCTGAGAGTAGAAACTCGCCCGATTACAACGGTATGCGTACTTCTCCCCTAGGCCGTTCTTGTCATTCGTTTCGAGCATCAGAAATGCGAAAATTTTGAGTTTCTCAAGCGTTTCTTACCTCCAAACTGCCATACCTCGCGAACGGATTGACCAATCTGCGTAATTTCTGTTGCATCCGAAAGTAGAAACTCGCCCGATTACAACGGTATGCGTACCTCTCCCCTAGGCCGTTCTAGTCATTCGTTTCGAGCATCAGATCTGCGAAAATTTTGAGTTTCTCAAGCGTTTCTTACCTCCAAACTGCCATATCTCGCGAATGGGTTGACCAATCCGCAAAATTTCTGTTGCATTTGAAAGTAGAAACTCGCCCGATTACAACGGTATTCGTACTTCTCCCATAGGCCGTTCTAGTCATTCGTTTCGAGCATCAGAACTGCGAAAATTTTGAGTTTCTCAAGCGTTTCTTATCTCCAAACTGCCATATCTCGCGAACGGATTGATCAATCCGCAAAATTTCTGTTGCATCTGAAAGTAGAAACTCGCCCGATTACAAAGGTATGCGTACTTCTCCCCTAGGCCGTTCTAGTCATTCGTTTCGAGCATCAGGACTGCGAAAATTTAGAGTTTCTCAAGCGTTTCTTACTTCCAAACTGCCATATCTCGCGAACGGATCGACCAATCCGCAAAATTTCTGTTGCTTCTGAAAGTAGAAACTCGCCCGACTACAACGGTATGCGCACTTTTCCCCTAGGCCGTTCTAGTTATTCGTTTCGAGCATCAGAACTGCGAAAATTTTGTGTTTCCCAAGCGTCTCTTACATCCAAACTGCCATATCTCGCGAATGGGTTGACCAATCCGCAAAATTTCTGTTGCATTTGAAAGTAGAATCTCGCCCGATTAAAACGGTATGTGTAGTTTTCCCCTAGGCCGTTCCAGTTATTCGTTTCGAGCATCAGAACTGCGAAAATTTTGAGTTTCTCAAGCGTTTCTTACTTCCAAACTGCCATATCTCGCGAATGGGTTGACCAATCCGCAAAATTTCTGTTGCATTTGAAAGTAGAAACTCGCCAGATTACAACGGTATGCGCACTTTTCCCCTAGGCCGTTCTAGTTATTCGTTTCGAGCATCAGAACTGCGAAAATTTTGAGTTTCTCAAGCGTTTCTTACATCCAAACGGCCATATCTCGCGAACGAATTGACCAATCCGCATAATTTCTGTTGCATCTGAAAGTAGAAACTCGCTCGATTACAACGGTATTCGTACTCCTCCCATAGGCCGTTCTAGTCATTCGTTTCGAGCATCAGAACTGCGAAAATTTTGAGTTTCTCAAGCGTTTCTTATCTCCAAACTGCCATATCTCGCGAACGGATTGATCAATCCGCAAAATTTCTGTTGCATCTGAAAGTAGAAACTCGCCCGATTACAACGGTATGCGTACTTCTCCCCTAGGCCGTTCTAGTCATTCGTTTCGAGCATCAGAACTGCGAAAATTTAGAGTTTCTCAAGCGTTTCTTACCTCCAAACTGCCATATCTCGCGAACGGATTGACCAATCCGCAATATTTCTGTTGCATTTGAAAGTAGAAACTCTCCCGATTACAACGGTATGCGCACTTTTCCCCTGGGCCGTCCTAGTTATTCGTTTCGAGCATCAGAACTGCGAAAATTTTGAGTTTCTAAAGCATTTCTTATCTCCAAACTGTCATATCTCGCGAACGGATTGATCAATCCGCAAAAATTCTGTTGCATCTGAAAGTAGAAACTCGCCTGATTACAACGGTAGGTGTAGTTTTCCCATAGGCCGTTCTAGTTATTCGTTTCGAGCATCAGAATTGCGAAAATTTTGAGTTCCTCAAGCGTTTCTTACCTCCAAACTGCCATATCTCGCGAACGGATTGACCAATTCGCGTAATTTCTGTTGCATCCGAAAGTAGAAACTCGCCCGATTACAACGGTATGCGTACATCTCCCCTAGGCCGTTCTAGTCATTCGGTTCGAGCATCCGAACTGCGAAAATTTTGAGTTTCTCAAGCGTTTCTTACCTCCAAACTGCCATATCTCGCGAACGGATTGAACAATCCGCAAAATTTCTGTTGCATCTGAAAGTAGAAACTCGCCCGATTACAACGGTAGGTGTAGTTTTCCCCTAGGCCGTTCTAGTTATTCGTCTCGAGCATCAGAACTGCGAAAATTTTGAGTTTCTCAAGCGTTTCTTACCTCCAAACTGCCATATCTCGCGAACGGATTGACCAATCCGCGTAATTTCTGTTGCATCCGAAAGTAGAAACTCGCCCGATTACAACGGTATGCGTACTTCTCCCCTAGGCCGTTCTAGTCATTCGTTTCGAGCATCAGAACTGCGAAAATTTTGAGTTTCTCATGCGTTTCTTACCTCCAAACTGCCATATCTCGCGAACGGATTGACCAATCCGCAAAATTTCTGTTGCATCTGAAAGTAGAAACTCGCCCGATTACAACCGTATGCGCACTTTTCCCCTAGGCCGTTCTAGTTATTCGTTTCGAGCATCAGAACTGCGGAAATTTTGAGTTCCTCAAGCGTTTCTTACATCCAAACTGCCATATCTCGCGAACGGATTGACCAATTCGCGTAATTTCTGTTGCATCCGAAAGTAGAAACTCGCCCGATTACAACGGTATGCGTACATCTCACCTAGGCCGTTCTAGTCATTCGTTTCGAGCATCAGAACTGCGAAAATTTTGAGTTTCTCAAGCGTTTCTTACCTCCAAACTGCCATATCTCGCGAACGGATTGACCAATCCGCGTAATTTCTGTTGCATCCGAAAGTAGAAACTCGCCCGATTACAACGGTATGCGTACTTCTCCCCTAGGCCGTTCTAGTTATTCGTTTCGAGCATCAGAACTGCGATAATTTTGAGTTCCTCAAGCGTTTCTTACATCCAAACTGCCATATCTCGCGAACGGATTGACCAATCCGCGTAATTTCTGTTGCATCCGAAAGTAGAAACTCGCCCGATTACAACGGTATGCGTACTTCTCCCCTAGGCCGTTCTAGTCATTCGTTTCGAGCATCAGAACTGCGAAAATTTTGCGTTTCTCATGCGTTTCTTACCTCCAAACTGCCATATCTCGCGAACGGATTGACCAATCCGCAAAATTTCAGTTGCATCTGAAGGTAGAAACTCGCCCGATTACAACCGTATGCGCACTTTTCCCCTAGGCCGTTCTAGTTATTCGTTTCGAGTATCAGAACTGCGGAAATTTTGAGTTTCTCAAGCGTTTCTTACATCCAAACGGCCATATCTCGCGAACGGATTGACCAATCCGCATAATTTCTGTTGCACTTGAAAGTAGAAACTCGCCCGATTACAACCGTATGCGCACTTTTCCCCTAGGCCGTTCTAGTTATTCGTTTCGAGCATCAGAACTGCGAAAATTTTGAGTTTCTCGAGCGTTTCTTACCTCCAAGCTGCCACATCTCGCGAACGGATTGACCAATCCGCAAAATTTCTGTTGCATCTGAAAGTAGAAACTCGCCCGATTACAACGGTATGTGTAGTTTTCCCCTGGACCGTCCTAGTTATTCGTTTCGAGCATCAAAACTGAGAAAATTTTGAGTTTCTAAAGCGTTTCTTATCTCCAAACTGCCATATCTCGCGAACGGATTGACCAATCCGCGTAATTTCTGTTGCATCCGAAAGTAGAAACTCGCCCGATTACAACGGTATGCGTACATCTCCCCTAGGCCGTTCTAGTCATTCGTTTCGAGCATCAGAACTGCGAAAATTTTGAGTTTCTCAAGCGTTTCTTACCTCCAAACTGCCATATCTCGCGAACGGATTGACCAATCCGCGTAATTTCTGTTGCATCCGAAAGTAGAAACTCGCCCGATTACAACGGTATGCGTACTTCTCCCCTAGGCCGTTCTAGTTATTCGTTTCGAGCATCAGAACTGCGATAATTTTGAGTTCCTCAAGCGTTTCTTACATCCAAACTGCCATATCTCGCGAACGGATTGACCAATCCGCGTAATTTCTGTTGCATCCGAAAGTAGAAACTCGCCCGATTACAACGGTATGCGTACTTCTCCCCTAGGCCGTTCTAGTCATTCGTTTCGAGCATCAGAACTGCGAAAATTTTGCGTTTCTCATGCGTTTCTTACCTCCAAACTGCCATATCTCGCGAACGGATTGACCAATCCGCAAAATTTCAGTTGCATCTGAAGGTAGAAACTCGCCCGATTACAACCGTATGCGCACTTTTCCCCTAGGCCGTTCTAGTTATTCGTTTCGAGTATCAGAACTGCGGAAATTTTGAGTTTCTCAAGCGTTTCTTACATCCAAACGGCCATATCTCGCGAACGGATTGACCAATCCGCATAATTTCTGTTGCACTTGAAAGTAGAAACTCGCCCGATTACAACCGTATGCGCACTTTTCCCCTAGGCCGTTCTAGTTATTCGTTTCGAGCATCAGAACTGCGAAAATTTTGAGTTTCTCGAGCGTTTCTTACCTCCAAGCTGCCACATCTCGCGAACGGATTGACCAATCCGCAAAATTTCTGTTGCATCTGAAAGTAGAAACTCGCCCGATTACAACGGTATGTGTAGTTTTCCCCTGGACCGTCCTAGTTATTCGTTTCGAGCATCAAAACTGAGAAAATTTTGAGTTTCTAAAGCGTTTCTTATCTCCAAACTGTCATATCTCGCGAACGGATTGATCAATCCGCAAAATTTCTGTTGCATCTGAAAGTAGAAACTCGCCCGATTACAACGGTAGGTGTAGTTTTCCCCTAGGCCGTTCTAGTTATTCGTTTCGAGCATCAGAATTGCGAAAATTTTGAGTTCCTCAAGCGTTTCTTACATCCAAACGGCCATATCTCGCGAACGGATTGACCAATCCGCATAATTTCTGTTGCACTTGAAAGTAGAAACTCGCCCGATTACAACCGTATGCGCACTTTTCCCCTAGGCCGTTCTAGTTATTCGTTTCGAGCATCAGAACTGCGAAAATTTTGAGTTCCTCAAGCGTTTCTTACCTCCCAACTGCCATATCTCGCGAACGGATTGACCAATCCGCGTAATTTCTGTTGCATCTGAAAGTAGAAACTCGCCCGATTACAACCGTATGCGCACTTTTCCCCTAGGCCGTTCTAGTTATTCGTTTCGAGCATCAGAACTGCGAAAATTTTGAGTTCCTCAAACGTTTCTTACATCCAAACGGCCATATCTCGCGAACGGATTGACCAATCCGCATAATTTCTGTTGCATTTGAAAGTAGAAACTCGCCCGATTACAACCGTATTCGCACATTTCCCCTAGGCCGTTCTAGTTATTCGTTTCGAGCATCAGAACTGCGAAAATTTTGAGTTTCTCAAGCGTTTCTTATCTCCAAACCGCCATATCTCGCGAACGGATTGATCAATCCGCAAAATTTCTATTGCATCTGAAAGTAGAAACTCGCCCGATTACAACGGTATGTGTAGTTTTCCCCTAGGCCGTTCTAGTTATTCGTTTCGAGCATCAGAAATGCGAAAATTTTGAGTTCCTCAAGCGTTTCTTACCTCCAAACTGCCATATCTCGCGAACGGATTGACCAATTCGCGTAATTTCTGTTGCATCCGAAAGTAGAAACTCGCCCGATTACAACGGTATGCGTACCTCTCCCCTAGGCCATTCTAGTCATTCGTTTCGAGCATCAGAACTGCGAAAATTTTGAGTTTCTCATGCGTTTCTTACCTCCAAACTGCCATATCTCGCGAACGGATTGACCAATCCGCAAAGTTTCTGTTGCATCCGAAAGTAGAAACTCGCCCAATTACAACGGTATGTGTAGTTTTCCCCTAGGCCGTTCCAGTTATTCGTTTCGAGCATCAGAACTGCGAAAATTTTGAGTTTCTCAAGCATTTCTTACCTCCAAACTGCCATATCTCGTGAACGGGTTGACCAATCCGCAAAATTTCTGTTGCATTTGAAAGTAGAAACTCACCTGATTACAACGGTATGCGCACTTTTCCCCTAGGCCGTTCTAGTTATTCGTTTCGAGCATCAGAACTGCCAAAATTTGGAGTTTCTCAAGCGTTTCTTACCTCCAAACTGCCATATCTCGCGAACGGATTGAACAATCCGCAAAATTTCGGTTGCATCTGATAGTAGAAACTCGCCCGATTACAACGGTTGGTGTAGTTTTCCCCTAGGCCGTTCTAGTTATTCGTTTTGAGCATCAGAACTGCGGAAATTTTGAGTTTCTCAAGCGTTTCTTACCTCCAAACTGCCATATCTCGTGAACGGGTTGACCAATCCGCATAATTTTTGTTGCATTTGAAAGTAGAAACTCGCCCGATTACAACGGTATGCGCACTTTTCCCCTAGGCCGTTCTAGTTATTCGTTTCGAGCATCAGAACTGCGAAAATTTTGAGTTTCTCAAGCGTTTCTTACCTCCAAACTGCCATATCTCGCGAACGGATTGACCAATCCGCATAATTTCTGTTGCATTTGAAAGTAGAAACTCGCCCGATTACAACCGTATTCGCACTTTTCCTTAGGCCGTTCTAGTTATTCGTTTCGAGCATCAGAACTGCGAAAATTTGGAGTTTCTCAAGCGTTTCTTATCTCCAAACCGCCATATCTCGCGAACGGATTGATCAATCCGCAAAATTTCTATTGCATCTGAAAGTAGAAACTCGCCCGATTACAACGGTATGTGTAGTTTTCCCCTGGGCCGTCCTAGTTATTCGTTTCGAGCATCAAAACTGAGAAAATTTTGAGTTTCTAAAGCGTTTCTTATCTCCAAACTGTCATATCTCGAGAACGGATTGATCAATCCGCAAAATTTCTGTTGCATCTGAAAGTAGAAACTCGCCCGATTACAACGGTAGGTGTAGTTTTCCCCTAGGCCGTTCTAGTTATTCGTTTCGAGCAACAGAATTGCAAAAATTTTGAGTTCCTCAAGCGTTTCTTACCTCCAAACTGCCATATCTCGCGAACGGATTGACCAATCCGCGTAATTTCTGTTGCATCCGAAAGTAGAAACTCGCCCGATTACAACGGTATGCGTACTTCTCCCCTAGGCCGTTCTAGTCATTCGTTTCGAGCATCAGAACTGCGAAAATTTTGAGTTTCTCATGCGTTTCTTACCTCCAAACTGCCGTATCTCGCGAACGGATTGACCAATCCGCAAAATTTCTGTTGCATCTGAAAGTAGAAACTCGCCCGATTACAACCGTATGCGCACTTTTCCCCTAGGCCGTTCTAGTTATTCGTTTCGAGCATCAGAACTGCGAAAATTTTGAGTTCCTCAAGCGTTTCTTACATCCAAACGGCCTTATCTCGCGAACGGATTGACCAATCCGCATAATTTCTGCTGCATTTGAAAGTAGAAACTCGCCCGATTACAACCGTATTCGCACATTTCCCCTAGGCCATTCTGGTTATTCGTTTCGAGCATCAGAACTGCGAAAATTTTGAGTTTCTCAAGCGTTTCTTATCTCCAAACCGCCATATCTCGCGAACGGATTGATCAATCCGCAAAATTTCTGTTGCATCTGAAAGTAGAAACTCGCCCGATTACAACGGTATGTGTAGTTTTCCCCTGGGCCGTCCTAGTTATTCGTTTCGAGCATCAAAACTGAGAAAATTTTGAGTTTCTAAAGCGTTTCTTATCTCCAAACTGTCATATCTCGAGAACGGATTGATCAATCCGCAAAATTTCTGTTGCATCTGAAAGTAGAAACTCGCCCGATTACAACGGTAGGTGTAGTTTTCCCCTAGGCCGTTCTAGTTATTCGTTTCGAGCAACAGAATTGCGAAAATTTTGAGTTCCTCAAGCGTTTCTTACCTCCAAACTGCCATATCTCGCGAACGGATTGACCAATCCGCGTAATTTCTGTTGCATCCGAAAGTAGAAACTCGCCCGATTACAACGGTATGCGTACTTCTCCCCTAGGCCGTTCTAGTCATTCGTTTCGAGCATCAGAACTGCGAAAATTTTGAGTTTCTCATGCGTTTCTTACCTCCAAACTGCCGTATCTCGCGAACGGATTGACCAATCCGCAAAATTTCTGTTGCATCTGAAAGTAGAAACTCGCCCGATTACAACCGTATGCGCACTTTTCCCCTAGGCCGTTCTAGTTATTCGTTTCGAGCATCAGAACTGCGAAAATTTTGAGTTCCTCAAGCGTTTCTTACATCCAAACGGCCATATCTCGCGAACGGATTGACCAATCCGCATAATTTCTGCTGCATTTGAAAGTAGAAACTCGCCCGATTACAACCGTATTCGCACATTTCCCCTAGGCCGTTCTAGTTATTCGTTTCGAGCATCAGAACTGCGAAAATTTTGAGTTTCTCAAGCGTTTCTTATCTCCAAACCGCCATATCTCGCGAACGGATTGATCAATCCGCAAAATTTCTGTTGCATCTGAAAGTAGAAACTCGCCCGATTACAACGGTATGTGTAGTTTTCCCCTGGGCCGTCCTAGTTATTCGTTTCGAGCATCAGAACTGAGAAAATTTTGAGTTCCTCAAGCGTTTCTTACCTCCAAACTGCCATATCTCGCGAACGGATTGACCAATTCGCGTAATTTCTGTTGCATCCGAAAGTAGAAACTCGCCCGATTACAACGGTATGCGTACCTCTCCCCTAGGCCGTTCTAGTCATTCGTTTCGAGCATCAGAACTGCGAAAATTTTGAGTTTCTCATGCGTTTCTTACCTCCAAACTGCCATATCTCGCGAACGGATTGACCAATCCGCAAAGTTTCTGTTGCATCCGAAAGTAGAAACTCGCCCGATTACAACGGTATGTGTAGTTTTCCCCTAGGCCGTTCCAGTTATTCGTTTCGAGCATCAGAACTGCGAAAATTTTGAGTTTCTCAAGCATTTCTTACCTCCAAACTGCCATATCTCGTGAACGGGTTGACCAATCCGCAAAATTTCTGTTGCATTTGAAAGTAGAAACTCACCCGATTACAACGGTATGGGCACTTTTCCCCTAGGCCGTTCTAGTTATTCGTTTCGAGCATCAGAACTGCCAAAATTTGGTGTTTCTCAAGCGTTTCTTACCTCCAAACTGCCATATCTCGCGAACGGATTGAACAATCCGCAAAATTTCGTTTGCATCTGAAAGTAGAAACTCGCCCGATTACAACGGTTGGTGTAGTTTTCCCCTAGGCCGTTCTAGTTATTCGTTTTGAGCATCAGAACTGCGGAAATTTTGAGTTTCTCAAGCGTTTCTTACATCCAAACTGCCATATCTCGTGAACGGGTTGACCAATCCGCAAAATTTCTGTTGCATTTGAAAGTAGAAACTCGCCCGATTACAACGGTATGCGCACTTTTCCCCTAGGCCGTTCTAGTTATTCGTTTCGAGCATCAGAACTGCGAAAATTTTGAGTTTCTCAAGTGTTTCTTACCTCCAAACTGCCATATCTCGCGAACGGATTGACCAATCCGCATAATTTCTGTTGCATTTGAAAGTAGAAACTCGCCCGATTACAACAGTATTCGCACTTTTCCTTAGGCCGTTCTAGTTATTCGTTTCGAGCATCAGAACTGCGAAAATTTTGAGTTTCTCAAGCGTTTCTTATCTCCAAACCGCCATATCTCGCGAACGGATTGATCAATCCGCAAAATTTCTATTGCATCTGAAAGTAGAAACACGCCCGATTACAACGGTATGTGTAGTTTTCCCCTAGGCCGTTCTAGTTATTCTTTTCGAGCATCAGAAATGCGAAAATTTTGAGTTCCTCAAGCGTTTCTTACCTCCAAACTGCCATATCTCGCGAACGGATTGACCAATTCGCGTAATTTCTGTTGCATCCGAAAGTAGAAACTCGCCCGATTACAACGGTATGCGTACTTCTCCCCTAGGCTGTTCTAGTCATTCGTTTCGAGCATCAGAACTGCGAAAATTTTGAGTTTCTCATGCGTTTCTTACTTCCAAACTGCCATATCTCGCGAACGGATTGACCAATCCGCAAAATTTCTGTTGCATCTGAAAGTAGAAACTCGCCCGATTACAACGGTATGCGTAGTTTTCCCCTAGGCCGTTCCAGTTATTCGTTTCGAGCATCAGAACTGCGAAAATTTTGAGTTTCTTAAGCGTTTCTTACATCCAAACTGCCATATCTCGCGAATGGGTTGACCAATCCGCAAAACTTCTGTTGCATTTGAAAGTAGAAACTCGCCCGATTACAACGGTATGCGCACTATTCCCCTAGACCGTTCTAGTTATTCGTTTCGAGCATCAGAACTGCGAAAATTTTGAGTTTCTCAAGCGTTTCTTATTTCCAAACTGCCATATCTCGCGAACGGATTGATCAATCCGCAAAATTTCTGTTGCATCCGAAAGTAGAAACTCGCCCGATTACAACGGTATGCGTACCCCTCCCCTAGGCCGTTCTAGTCATTCGTTTCGAGCATCAGAACTGCGAAAATTTTGAGTTTCTCATGCGTTTCTTACCTCCAAACTGCCATATCTCGCGAACGGATTGACCAATCCGCAAAGTTTCTGTTGCATCCGAAAGTAGAAACTCGCCCGATTACAACGGTATGTGTAGTTTTCCCCTAGGCCGTTCCAGTTATTCGTTTCGAGCATCAGAACTGCGAAAATTTTGAGTTTCTCAAGCATTTCTTACCTCTAAACTGCCATATCTCGTGAACGGGTTGACCAATCCGCAAAATTTCTGTTGCATTTGAAAGTAGAAACTCACCCGATTACAACGGTATGCGCACTTTTCCCCTAGGCCGTTCTAGTTATTCGTTTCGAGCATCAGAACTGCCTAAATTTGGAGTTTCTCAAGCGTTTCTTACCTCCAAACTGCCATATCTCGCGAACGGATTGAACAATCCGCAAAATTTCGGTTGCATCTGAAAGTAGAAACTCGCCCGATTACAACGGTAGGTGTAGTTTTCCCCTAGGCCGTTCTAGTTATTCGTTTTGAGCATCAGAACTGCGGAAATTTTGAGTTTCTCAAGCGTTTCTTACCTCCAAACTGCCATATCTCGTGAACGGGTTGACCAATCCGCAAAATTTCTGTTGCATTTGAAAGTAGAAACTCGCCCGATTACAACGGTATGCGCACTTTTCCCCTAGGCCGTTCTAGTTATTCGTTTCGAGCATCAGAACTGCGAAAATTTTGAGTTTCTCAAGCGTTTCTTATCTCCAAACTGCCATATCTCGCGAACGGATTGATCAATCCGCAAAATTTCTGTTGCATCTGAAAGTAGAAACTCGCCCGATTACAACGGTATGGGTACCTCTGCCCTAGGCCGTTCTAGTCATTCGTTTCGAGCATCAGAACTGCGAAAATTTTGAGTTTCTCAAGCGTTTCTTATCTCCAAACTGCCATATCTCGCGAACGGATTGATCAATCCGCAAAATTTCTGTTGCATCTGAAAGTAGAAACTCGCCCGATTACAACGGTGTGCGTACTTCTCCCCTAGGCCGTTCTAGTTATTCGTTTCGAGCATCAGAACTGCGAAAATTTTGAGTTTCTCAAGCGTTTCTTACCTCCAAACTGCCATATCTCGCGAACCGATTGACCAATCCGCAAAATTTCTGTTGCATCTGAAAGTAGAAACTCGCCCGATTACAACGGTATGCGTACTTTTCCCCTAGGCCGTTCTAGTTACTCGTTTCGAGCATCAGAACTGCGAAAATTTTGAGTTTCTCAAGCGTTTCTTACCTCCAAACTACCATATCTCGCGAACGGTTCGACCAATCCGCAAAATTTCTGTTGCTTCTGAAAGTAGAAACTCGCCCGATTACAACGGTATGCGTACTTCTCCCCTAGGCCGTTGTAGTCATTCGTTTCGAGCATCAGAACTGCGAAAATTTTGAGTTTCTCAAGCGTTTCTTACCTCCAAACTGCCATATCTCGCGAACGGATTGACCAATCTGCGTAATTTCTGTTGCATCCGAAAGTAGAAACTCGCCCGATTACAACGGTATGCGTACCTCTGCCCTAGGCCGTTCTAGTCATTCGTTTCGAGCATCAGAACTGCGAAAATTTTGAGTTTCTCATGCGTTTCTTACCTCCAAACTGCCATATCTCGCGAACGGATTGAACAATCCGCAAAATTTCGGTTGCATCTGAAAGTAGAAACTCGCCCGATTACAACGGTAGGTGTAGTTTTCCCCTAGGCCGTTCTAGTTATTCGTTTTGAGCATCAGAACTGCGGAAATTTTGAGTTTCTCAAGCGTTTCTTACCTCCAAACTGCCATATCTCGTGAACGGGTTGACCAATCCGCAAAATTTCTGTTGCATTTGAAAGTAGAAACTCGCCCGATTACAACGGTATGCGCACTTTTCCCCTAGGCCGTTCTAGTTATTCGTTTCGAGCATCAGAACTGCGAAAATTTTGAGTTTCTCAAGCGTTTCTTATCTCCAAACTGCCATATCTCGCGAACGGATTGATCAATCCGCAAAATTTCTATTGCATCTGAAAGTATAAACTCGCCCGATTACAACGGTATGGGTACCTCTGCCCTAGGCCGTTCTAGTCATTCGTTTCGAGCATCAGAACTGCGAAAATTTTGAGTTTCTCAAGCGTTTCTTATTTCCAAACTGCCATATCTCGCGGACGGATTGACCAATCCGCAAAATTTCTGTTGCATCTGAAAGTAGAAACTCGCCCGATTACAACGGTGTGCGTACTTCTCCCCTAGGCCGTTCTAGTTATTCGTTTCGAGCATCAGAACTGCGAAAATTTTGAGTTTCTCAAGCGTTTCTTACCTCCAAACTGCCATATCTCGCGAACCGATTGACCAATCCGCAAAATTTCTGTTGCATCTGAAAGTAGAAACTCGCCCGATTACAACGGTATGCGTACTTTTCCCCTAGGCCGTTCTAGTTACTCGTTTCGAGCATCAGAACTGCGAAAATTTTGAGTTTCTCAAGCGTTTCTTACCTCCAAACTACCATATCTCGCGAACGGTTCGACCAATCCGCAAAATTTCTGTTGCTTCTGAAAGTAGAAACTCGCCCGATTACAACGGTATGCGTACTTCTCCCCTAGGCCGTTGTAGTCATTCGTTTCGAGCATCAGAACTGCGAAAATTTTGAGTTTCTCAAGCGTTTCTTACCTCCAAACTGCCATATCTCGCGAACGGATTGACCAATCTGCGTAATTTCTGTTGCATCCGAAAGTAGAAACTCGCCCGATTACAACGGTATGCGTACCTCTGCCCTAGGCCGTTCTAGTCATTCGTTTCGAGCATCAGAACTGCGAAAATTTTGAGTTTCTCATGCGTTTCTTACCTCCAAGCTGCCATATCTCGCGAACGGATTGACCAATCCGCAAAGTTTCTGTTGCATCTGAAAGTAGAAACTCGCCCGATTACAACGGTATGTGTAGTTTTCCCCTGGGCCGTTCTAGTAATTCGTTTCGAGCATCAGAACTGCGAAAATTTTGAGTTTCCCAAGCGTTTCTTACATCCAAACTGCCACATCTCGCGAACGGATTGACCTATCCGCAAAATTTCTGTTGCATCTGAAAGTAGAAACTCGCCCGATTACAACGGTATGTGTAGTTTGCCCCTATGCCGTTCCAGTTATTCGTTTCGAGCATCAGAACTGCGAAAATTTTGAGTTTCTCAAGCGTTTCTTACATCCAAACGGCCATATCTTGCGAACGGATTGACCAATCCGCATAATTTCAGTTGCATCTGAAAGTAGAAACTCGCCCGATTACAACGGTATGCGCACTTTTCCCCTAGGCCGTTCTAGTTATTCGTTTCGAGCATCAGAACTGCGAAAATTTTGAGTTTCTCAAGCGTTTCTTATTTCCAAACTGCCATATCTCGCGAACGGATTGACCAATCCGCAAAGTTTCTGTTGCATCTGAAAGTAGAAACTCGCCCGATTACAACGGTATGTGTAGTTTTCCCCTGGGCCGTTCTAGTAATTCGTTTCGAGCATCAGAACTGCGAAAATTTTGAGTTTCCCAAGCGTTTCTTACATCCAAACTGCCACATCTCGCGAACGGATTGACCTATCCGCAAAATTTCTGTTGCATCTGAAAGTAGAAACTCGCCCGATTACAACGGTATGTGTAGTTTGCCCCTATGCCGTTCCAGTTATTCGTTTCGAGCATCAGAACTGCGAAAATTTTGAGTTTCTCAAGCGTTTCTTACATCCAAACGGCCATATCTTGCGAACGGATTGACCAATCCGCATAATTTCAGTTGCATCTGAAAGTAGAAACTCGCCCGATTACAACGGTATGCGCAC